>NC_136702.1:24758691-24797783 GCF_947650265.1 Symphodus melops
AGCTGTGACTGTCACTCCTCGTTCCCTGAGTGAAACATGTTGGAGACACATATTTAAAGCCGTCAGGGTCGTACTGTTACATGAGTTTGATTTCCTCGAGGTCACAGATCTCAGCACGGCTGCCTCACCACTTCTCCTCTTCCTCAGCCACAGTAAATCCTAACCTCCTTTTCTCTCTTCTTTGTGCTGCAGCCACGTCTAACGGCACCATGGAGGGCATCGACAACCAGGAGGGGGGCGTGTGCAAGACCAAGTCCATGAAGATAATCATGAAAGTGGGACAAAGTAAGTATTTGATTATTGCAGCGAGCGCCCCGCAGGCACGAGCTGAACGCTGTGCGAGCGTCTGAAAATGCCCGAATAAGGTCACAGGAGGCTGTGCAGAGAACCGCTCTATCGTCTCCATGACACCTGGGGGCTGCGAGGGGGCCGGAGATGTAATCTAGCGGAAGTCCTGATGCGCCAAAACACACACACACACACACAGATTGAGTATGCTTGCATGCACACATGCACTTCAAGCATCTGCTGTTGTGCAACTATTTAACTGGAAGGCTTTTCACGCACGCACGTCTTGTGTTGCTGCACACCAAACATCCTTTTTATGAAGTCACAGCAGACAGATGAGACGAGCCGGACGCCTCCCACAGCGGGGATGTCCTGCAGTTTGCAGCACGTCTGAGGACCTCTGAAGGTCAGGGGGGGTAAACAGAAGCTGAGTGAGCTGTGTGTGTTCAGGTTGAGCTGACAGTAGTGTTTATGATGAGAGCAGATGTCGATCACTCCTCCATGTAGAGACGCCGTCAGTGAGTCTGCTCAGCTGAAGAAGCAAACAGCGTCTTGAATCAGGACAGTTGATCCAGTATCTGTTTTTCTTTGCAGTCACTCCTTCAGGTTTACGTTACGTTGCTCTCTGAGAGAAACTGAGATTTCATGAAGCAGAAAATGGGAGTTGTTGGTGAACTCCTTGTTTGTGCCATTCATTGAATTCAGTGTTTGGTATTTTGTTATTTTACATCCTTTGCAGTATTTATGCAACACAAGCCGACTGAAGCATCGAGCCAACGCTGCTCACAGATTTGTGTTCCCGTGAAGTTAACTCAAGTGTTGTCAGTGACGTCTGAAAAGAGAGAAACGTAACAGCTGTAAAAGTCTTCTGCAGGAAGACACCGAGAGTCACAATCAGAGTCGGACAGGAACACAAAAGGAAATGCACGATTCGATCGATCCCAGGGATCAGCTGGTTGAATAATTCATTGCAGTGATTGAAGTCTGATGCATCCAATCTGCTTCTTTTTCAGATCCCTCTGATCCTATTTCACCCAAAGACAACCCCACCAGAGTACCCTTCCCTCCCAAGCACTCAGAGGACAAGGACGCCTACAATCCTAACGACGTGCTGGAGAAGCCAGGTGAGCTCGGCCTTTCAGTCCGGGGGGGGTGTGGGGGGGGCTGGACTCGCCCGGCGAATTTATTAAGACAATTTGGCGTCTGGGCGGGTGATTGTTCGGCCAGCTCAGAGCAGATAGCGCTAAGTGAAGGGTGTGTGTCACTGAGACGTGTGTGTGTGTGTGTGTGTGTGTGTGAAAGTGAAGGAAAGAAAGGTCAGCGATTCATCAGCCAGTAATTGAATGTTGCCTATAAAGCTGATAGGCATCTGTGGCCTCTTAAGGACTTATAAGCTATCTCCACGCTGGCTCCTTCCCAGCCTCGACCCGTGACGTTCTCAGGAAAAGGATCTGATCACTGTCTGCCATCTTTCTTTTTTTTTTTTTACATTTTCCTGACGGACGCGCAGCTCGCTCTTATCGCTCGTATTATATTGCAGTTTAAAAGTAAACACGAACAGAACGGTCATTTCCTCCGCGAGAAAAACTGAAACAGGAGAAGGCCGAGAAAACAAGCTGAGCGAGCTGGATCCGGATCCATCGAGGGCGTGGTCACAGCAGACGCTTTGTGTTTACGACCTGAGCACGCTAGCTCCGCCCGCTAACCTTCTGAACTCTGCAAAACACACACGCACAGGAGCAGCTTCCTGCTGCACGCCTCCGATCAACACGACGTCTGCACAACTACAAACCAACCGGATTAGGACACAACTCTTTCACTCTTTATTCTTTATATTAATATTCTCAAATTTTAAATATTTCTTCACACTCAGAAAACTTTCAGTGTGACAACGACATAAACACAGACGTGCTGAATCTCAGGTCGAGCTGATCGCTGCGCACGCGACCAGCTAACAACACGATGACGTCTTCACTTCCTGTGTTACAGTTTTTATATTTGATCCCTTTAAACTGGATTTTGTTGAAAGAATCTTGCTGTGACTAAGAGGCGAGCTCGGTGAGTCATGCCGGCTCGTCTCCCTGAAGACAGCAGCGTCCTGTCTCCTCCCATCGTTTCACGTGTCTCCGTCCTCCACGCCGGCGGAGCGCTGCGAGCAGAGAGTGAGGCTCTGTAATCCCCGTGTTGAACATGGGAAGGGTCCTCCGTTTGCTCCACATCCTCGTCAGGCCCTCAGGAGAGGAGACGCAGTAACCCCCCCCGCTCCTGTCCCGCCGACGACAACGCAGCGCCCCCCCCCCGAGTGTTTGGACCAGAAGCGGCTGCGAGTCAGAGCGCAGCTTTCATGATTCACGTCTCATGTGGACATCAAACATTTTGTCCCCTGCGGAGCCGTGAGGAAGAAAATGAAGTTACTTTTCATGTCTTTAAAATCGCAATTTATCTAAGTGGCGTTCGGCTGTATCTGCCCCAGTCATTGTATCTCCTATCAGGCAGCACTTACGACTTTCAAGGTTGCAGTCTTCACCGGCTGAATCTGAATAGCCAGCCGATCGAATGTGACCTTTATATAAAAGGTAGGCTGCACCCTGAGCCGGCGTGCTGCTGGCCTCTTCCCTGCACGCTGACGTGATGAAAAGATTGTGCAGAATAAAAAAGGCAGGAAAAGACGTGTCGCTCTTAAAAACACACATCAGGCGTCTGCATCCATTTCTCTCCTTTCCTTCGTTAAAGGCGTCAGAAAGTGTTCCTTTGGATCCGACAGCACACACCTGCCTCTGAATCTCTCTGAATCTCTGCCGCTTTGGAAACATCCCAAACTCACACCAACTTCACACCAGAATTGGCCGGGGTGTGTGATTCTCTCTCAGCCCCCCCCCCCCCCCCCCCCTCCATTTCATTCTGGAGAAAATCTTTTTTTCTTTTTTTTCCTAGTTTTCATCCACATCATGATTTCCTGTCACTGAGATTTTATTGCATCTCATCAAACGTCCCAAACACGTTGTTCCGTGTTGGGCTGTGCGATGCAGCTACAGATCTGTGAGGCAGCTCTTTATTGGACGTCGTCGTCAGCTGAATTAGCATCTTTGCACGTCCCCAGTGAGTGCAGCCTCTCGGAGCAGGTGTGCACTCGTTTAGCATCAGATTTAATTTGATGGCGTGTCAGACGAATTAACGTGTTTCGGTTGTAATCAGTGTTTGATGATGGAATAACTGGTTTTAAATGTATAATTACAGGCTGCCTCCAGGAGGAAAATGAAGCACAGCTCGTTCTGTCATCCACTCACCTGTGCTTCCTCTCTCTCTCTCTCTCTCTCTCGCTCTCTCTCAGGTGTAGCACCCAGAGAAAGCAACGACAACGACGACGGGGGAAAGTCGTCCAGCGTCATCGGCTCCGAGGTGGCCATCTTTGTGGGCATCGCCTCGGGCAGCGTCATCTTCATCATCATCATCATCATGCTGGTCCTGCTGCTCCTTAAGTACCGGCGGCGGCATCGTAAGCACTCCCCGCAGCACGCCGCCACGCTGTCTCTGAGCACCCTGGCCACGCCCAAACGGAGCGGCGGCGGAAACAATAACGGCTCAGAGCCCAGCGACATCATCATCCCGCTCAGGACTGCTGACAGCGTCTTCTGCCCGCACTACGAGAAGGTCAGCGGCGACTACGGACACCCGGTCTACATAGTGCAGGAGATGCCTCCTCAGAGTCCGGCCAACATCTACTACAAAGTCTGACGAGGAACTTTAACGGGAACAATCCTGGAGCGGAGCGGGTTTTTGATTTGGCCAGGCACCGCCGGCACGCCCGCTAACTCTCGCTCTTTCTCTCTCTCGCTCTGTCGACTCCTCCTCCTCCTCCTCCTCCTCCTCCTCCTCCTCCTCTCCTCTGATGTTTTGTCACTAGTTTTTCTTTCTCAAAGTTTGCTGATACCGTGTGGCTTCGGTTCGGTGGTTACAGTTGGTGCGGCGGGCGGAGGCTCTGGGGGAAAACACAGAAGAAGACCTCTTCTTCCCCTAAACGTTGCTCCCTGTTTTTGTTTTGCTGGCTGCAGCCGGCGAGGACTGTGGGCTTGGAAAGTCAGGCGGGCGCACGGTGTGTTTTTGCTATTTTCAGATGGGTCGGACAGATGGATGTATCGGACTTGAAGGTTTCCTGGCACGAGAGGAGGGGAAGAAAAAGACACTACTGCTAGAGAGAGCTAAAGAGACAAAAAAAAAGAAAGAGCGAGGAGGACAGAAACAGGAGAATATCGGCTGACCATGAACTCTCAAAATGGCCGCCCACTGCTGAGAGACTCTGTGGATTAAGCTGGCGGAGGAGGAGAGCGGAGAGAGATCCTCTCTGGGACTTTCCTGACTGACTCACGGAGATCACCCATTCACCCTGCCACCCACACGCCCACCGTCACATAAACACACACACACACACACACACACACTCACCCACGCACACAGACGCACTGTCTCGATGTGGACTGTTTGGGTTTCGATGTGGATCGCACCGTTTCTTCCTCATCCCCCCCCAGAAAGTCATCCATTCAGATTTTACTTGAAGGTTTTCTGCTCATGTTTCTTTTCATATCCTGTTGTCGTTCAAACGCAGACGTTCTTTCCTTTAGTGACACGCCGCGTCATGTGACCCCTCAGTGGCTCCGAGTGGTGAGAGTGTGAAAATTCGTGCCCTCGTGTAGGGACTCTGGTGCACGTCAGGTCCGCCCTGGAAAGAGTGGAGGACTTTCATACACATAGAGCAGCACTTTGAACCCCATTCTGGTACCTCCACTCTTTGCAGAGAGAGACGCAGTGATCGCTGGAGACGGGAGCGCAGCAGCGGCGTCTCGTCTCCAGTTCGCCTTACTGCCGCATCAGGTGAAGACGAGGCCCCAGATCTAGTTGAGGTTAGCGGAGCTGGCTGAAATAGCTCCAGGTACTGTAGTGTTTACCCCTCGGGGGGTCCGGCGATGATTAAGGGCGCCCTGCGTGATCGGTGCTCTCCTGTTCCAGCACGTTCCATAGCCCAACTTTGTAAAACACGAGCGCTCTGCACGAGGCCCAGAAGCAGCAGGTACCAACCCATCGCTTTGGCTCTGCACATACAGTAATGATAGCATCCAACAGGAAGTCAGACTATCAAAACAAAGCTGTCATGTTATGTTCTTTACGCACATCTATTCGTTTTATCTCTAAAACATAAATGAACAGGAGTTTTGGCAGCTTCATTTTCACAACTTGAACCCTTATGGTCATTGTTGTCATAAAAAGTCGAGAGCTTTTATTCTGAAAGTTGCACCAAATATTGCATCTGCATAAAGAAGTGTTTGAAGCAGCCAGAGCGTCTTATTTTGAAGGGCTGGGAGGTCACTGCGTGTGTTTGCGAGTCGGGAGTGCGAACGTGCTGACTATTATTGGTTTGTTTTTAAAGCACAGGGACATCTTCTTACATTGTCACTGTTTCCCATCCTCCATTTGCATTTCCATATTGTGAGGTTTTTTTTTTTTTTACTTAATAAATGTACATTTAAAAAAAAGGACATTACAAAGATGAAAAACTACAAATAAAAAGCAGAATTTATTTATGATAGACACATAGAGCACATGTGTTGTCAGGCAGGATGGAGGACCAGAAGAAGAAGAAGAAGTAATGTTAATATATTATGGTATAAGTGCACATTATGCAATCTAGGTTTTTCATTATTTGATATCTCTCGACCCGCTGAGTCCTGTATTTTCACGATCTCTCGCCCGCAGACTCTGGGCTCGGCTAGGGCAGCCTGGGCCCCGGCCCCTGGAGCGTGGGGTCAGTGGACCCCTAATAGCTCACATTGGTGTATACAAGGGCAGAGTAGCTGTGTCTACCACACTCACTCAGTGTAGCATCTCCCAAAGGAAAACTCCCATGAACACCCAGTGCCCCGATTCTCCTCATACACACCCTTCATGTTCTCTGTGCATGTGTGTGTGTGTGCGTGCGTGTGTGTGTGTTGAGCAAGTATCAGTGATTCACTTTCATTAATGTCATCAGCCTAGGCTCATAAAGGTGACCTAAGCTGCTCCCCGAGCATGAATCAGCCCATTGTCATTTGTTTTTAAAGAACATCAAATTTCACCGAAAAGCCAAGCCTTGTATGATCTGAGGTTTGTGCCTCCAAGAGGCTACAAAATCTGCAAATATGCAATTCTTATTTATTTTTTTAATCGATTCTGAGAAAAAAAAAAAAAAAAAACACCACCTATGGAAAGTGTTCTTAACCACTGAAAGATGTAACGACAAACAGATGACACACACAACTAGCAAAGTACGTCACACAAGCCTGCTGTCGGGTTCTGATCTCCTGCATTATCTCGACTCTTATCTCAACCTTGTTTCTGTTTGAACGACGTGCCGTAGTACAAAAGGTAAACTGTGAAAAATGAAACCATTCAAGACGCATAAATATATATATCACACCTGAACAGGTATTCAAGAAAAGATGACACAAGTACGACAAAGAAATGGCTGTTTAGTTGCTGTCTGTCTGCGGCAGAATATGACAATCTTATTAGTTTCTTTGAATCTGACGTCCTTTTCTGAGCGGCCGCTCCACTAACGCTCTCCCAACATTGACCCGGTTGGTTTGAAACGTGGCGGCGATGCTGCGAGAGTCTTAGCACAGGGGCTCGGAGAAGCACCTCAGGCGACTGTAAAATGCCTTGCTCGTATGGTCAGCCCTTGGTCACTTGACTCAGTAATTTTGCACCGTACTTCTGTAGGTAAACAAACTGTAAATACATTAATGTTTGTATTGTATATGGATCCTGGGTTGTTACAATAGCCTTATTCACCTTTTTAGGAAAGTAAATGGAAAAAAAAAAGATCAGAAAAAATGGAATACACTTCAGTTGAAACAGAGCATACTACTTTTTTGGTAAATAGCTTATGTAAATATTGACCAGAACCCAATAAAACATTTTTTATAAACTCTTAAAGTAAGATGTTTTGTATAAAATTTGAATTTTTTGCTATGTATTTTAGCTAGCGCTCGATGGAAAGTCCGTGTCCTCCCCACTCCCTCCCCTTTTGCACTGTTTCCATGGTAATTTGGTTTTAAAAAAAAAAAAAAGAAGAGAGAAAAGTTGCCAAACCGACTGCTGCATATTTGTGCCATAAGTGTGTACCATAAATATTTATTGAATTAGTTTGTTTTGTTTGTTCATGATTTAATTTCAGTCCAGTTTTAAGTAACACAGTATTATCTTTGCATTGTTTGTTCGTCTTCCCCACCTCCACCACCTCCCCCTGGTAATTTTTCTTTCGCCCCGTCGTCATGGTTACTGGGTGGCTGTAGCCCCTCTTCATCCCCTCTTCCTTGCAGTATGAGATGGCCAGGCTGTGAAAAATGTTTTTTTTCTTTCTTTTTTTTTTTAATCATTCAAACATTTAAAAAGAAGTTCAACGTGAGGATAAATGACACACATTCCACCAGTCTGTTACAAACTGAAAATGTTTTTCAATAAAATGTTTTTCCTATGGACGCGCTGTCTGCTCGTGGTGCTTTGTCGCTCTGCTCTCAACGCTGCACGCCTTCATCATGGCCAGCAGCTGATTGGTTCACGCCAGTGTTGTAGCCTGACGGAGACTGAGACATACCCGAGACCAGAGTTCTCCGATGCAGACCGAGGCGGGGCAAGACCGAGGAAAGACCAAGACCATAAATATCACAGTGCAGGGGGCATGTCCCTCACTTAGACCGCAGATCAAACGACCGTGAATTTAACGTATTTGTTCCTGTTAGAAAGAGGCGTTTCTTTCTAACCACAGTCATGACGTGGACGACAAGACGGTCAGTTTAAAATCCAGAATCCACCCGGTCCAAGACCGAGACAAGACCGAGTAAAAATGATTTCAAGTCTGAGACGAGACCATCAAAAGAAAGCGGTCTGATTGTGAGTCGCACTACACCAGTTCACCCAGTAACACAGTGGATCCCTCCGTGGTATTTACTTATTTTATACACCCTTAATGTCAGTGAAGAAGAGAACGCCGGTCGGACGCCACTCTACAAACTCTTTCTGCTCAACGAGGCCGTTAAAGCGTTCAAATTGTTTTTTGGGAAAATACGTAAAATTATATAACTTCAACACAATTCAATTTCTTTTACATATATATATATATATATATATATATATATATATATATATATATATATAATTTATTTATTTTTTGTACATATTTTGAGTTCAAAAACTGAACTGCTGTTAAAATGGCTGCAGCATAGTCAGATGCTGTTTGGGTCCTTCTGAGCGCTTATTGTTGCTAGGTTACAAAAGTTAACCTTTGCTTCCCTCGGACATGTCTGTTGGGTGAAATATAAAAACATGAAAGTGTCCTGACATCAGCAGGAGCAGTCAGACCGGCGTCTCCTCCTCCGCTGTTGTTGAGGAAGCCGACGTCGTTGGATCCAGGACGAGCAGATATTTGACCCAGAGGGTTTTAAACCCCTCTCATGATGAAACCTTCTAACTTGCTGTTCCCTGAAGAACCTTAGTTCTTGGAAGTAAGAAACTGAGATGAAACCAACGACTGGTAGAAGTGGACTTGGCGTTGACGAGGTGTGATTTTTGGTGGATTACAGGCTGTGTAATTGTACGTCAGAGAACACACACGGAGCGAGGAAGGTGTGTCTGCTGTGTGTGGCTCAGTGTAACATGGAGGCAGTGATTAAAGGATCCTGTTTGCTATCAGTGGGATGAAGGCTGCTCGCTCACACAGAACCAGCACAGGGCCAAATTATCACTAATCTGGTGAGTGAGGCGTGATTTGTCAGCCAACATTTCCAGGCAGCTAGCCTGTATAACCAGCCGAGCTGCCAGTTAGTCATGGCGAGAACCAGCCAGAAAACAACCAGGCAGAAACTCAGCCGTCACACGCCAGACTTTCCTTCCACTCGAGCTGGTTAGTGCCAGTCATCCAGCCACCGAATCAGCTCGCGTAACGCGTCCTCTAACCACCGCTCACTCTCCGTGCAGCCAAAGACTCGGAGCCAGGCTATCAAGCAACAGGCAAGATTATAGCTGTGACAGCCAGCCGTCCAGATAGCCCGTGCTCCCCGCCAAGTCCACATTAGGGCGGTCAGAGTCTTGGCTTTATTTTCACATAAACACTCGGCCACTGGGTCTGTAATTGCTTTTTCTGAAAGGTTGAATATGAGATACAAACCTTCAGAGTATCAGACTGCAACGAGAGGTTCCTCATGCTTCATCCACAACATGCTTTCATCCTTCTCAGGTCAACATGTATAAACTCCTGCACTGGGCCGATCCTCCTTGGGTGTACCAACACACCCACCTCCATGAGTCACATGCACTTTGAGCAGAGAGGAGTCAACAAAACAACAAACACCTCTGACATGCACAGTGATCAGAGAGTCCATCAGACCCCGAGCCTCGGCCTCATCGTGTCTGTGACGCTCACAGAATCCAAGAAGTACACATCGTTGGACACGTTTATTTTTTTATGAAATCATCAACTTATGTCACAGTTTCAGTTTTAAGGATAAACTACAGGACAAGTGTCGTGCTTTAATTTAACAAGTCTGAATCAGAAGTTATATTCAGACTGCTCTCTATGTCCCTGTGATGTTTCACCTTCAATCTGAATCTGTACTGGGGGGGGGGGGGGGGGGAAGGGTTCCCCCTCTGTACCGTCTTCACAGGTAGTAATGGTACCATTTACCACGGCTCTCTGAGCTGGGAGTGACGCCACACCCGAGTTCACCACATTCCAGTTGCAAGTTGGCAACAAGTCTGAGAAGCAACATGGACGCCTCTCCAGGAGCGCCTTTGTCTTGTTCGATACAAACACTCAACTCGACCTGATAGTTCAGCTCACAGAGACGTAACGATGGCCGAAACGCCGTCTGAAAAGGTGATCCAATAATATGTACGCAGAGTCGAACAAGAACAACACGATGAACAGCTGTGATCCCAGCACTCCCACTAAAAGCATGTGGAGTTTCACCGTCGGACACACGTGACTCTGTAATCGATCTGAGATGACGAGGTCATGACTAACGATGACAAGTCGAGAAAGAGAGCGGAGATGAGAATCCAACAGTTTGGGAAGAGGTGAAGCCAGTTTAGGGGATTAAGTGATTTCACTGTTTCTATTTTAGTCTCTTTTTTTTTTTTCTCTGCAGGTAACAGTGTGAGCCTCAGACGCTAACACCTTCTATTCATCCACACAAAGGAGGGGGGGGGCGGAGCCAGCTGCCTCAGCACACAATACCCGAGCAGGGAGCAGGTGAGGGAGGCTCACACACATTTTTGAGAAGTGTGTGTGTGTGTGTGCGTGCACATGTGTGTCAGTGGGCATGGCTGCTCTCTGATTATGTTTACATACCTGTGTGGCATGTCAACAACGTCGCCACCCAAACATTCACCAGAAGTGTGTGATGGTTTCAAAACCTGTAAACTGAAAGGTTTATATTCAGCATGAGAGCGACCTGCCATGACCTCAGACCTCAGATTTATTATGTAATAATCACTTTTCTAAACTCGTGTTAGAAAGAGCTCTCATGAAATCACAGCCAACAACAGGTGATAGCCTTGTGGTGATGTCGGCCGTCCGTTATACAGAGGCTATGGTTTTTGTCGTAGCATACGTGGGCTCAGTTTGACCTTTGACCTCCTCCCGACAGATCCTGTCTCTCTTCAACCTTCCTATCCATAGAGGCAAAACAGCAGGAAAGATGGCGTCTCCTTGGGGCCTCAGACTAGTGAGGATACAATAATCAACGTCATTCTAAGATATCTGTAAAAACTTCAGTCGGTCACGTAAAGTTGCTGTCGGTGTCAGAAAACGTGTGAAAATCCTCGATGATATAACGACGATCTCGGCTGTGAGCAAACAGAAAGGAATCCGTTCTCCCGGATGAGTCAGAGAGCAGGAATCACCAGTTTCTGTGTGGATTATCTTCTGAATGTAGGATGTGGGTGCAGCCCGATGATTTATTGTGCACTCCCTCCACAGATATCAGAAACTAGGATGGACCTTCACACTCACCTGATACAGCTGTGTGCTGTATCTGAGTCATTAACGCACCCAGTGGAGCTTCTCCGTCTGCACATGCATCTGATGCTTCTGCAGGAGCATCTCCGAGCACACACACACACACACACACACACGTTCTCCTCTGCTGTTTGAAGTTGTTACGTTCGTATGCAAAAGAGTGCAGCGTGTTCGGAGATGTTTTCTCTTTCATTCACGCCCCGAGAACAAGATGTGTTCGCTGTGTCAACAAACACGGCTCTGCATTGAGCGCTGCCTCCTGAGAGCTCTCATCCCACTCAAACTCCTCAAACCAGCGGCCGCCTTCCGCTCATGCATGAACCTCCCATCCATTGAAAAACCCAGGTCGACGGTTTCTATGTGACATTAAATTACGGACATTTGGAAGGACTTCAAAGCCGGCACCCCAAAAAGGAAAAAAAAAAAAAATAGAGGAAAAAAACGTGACTTCTCCCGGATGATAAACTCTTCAGCCTTCTCAAAACGAAAAACCCATTAAACACCCGCAACGCCTCATCGCCTCTCCACAGCACTGCGCTTCCCGAGCCATGAAAATGAAAACCAGGGAGATAACACGAAAACGTTAAATAGGAAAAACATCAGAAAGTTTTCTCCCCTCCTCCTCCTCCTCCTCCTCCTCCTCCTCTTCCCCATCAAAGTGTGTGAGTGAGCTGTGAGGAGATGACGGACCACCTCAAGAGAGCGAGCGATGGGAGGTTGACAATTTGTTTTCTCTTTTTGTTTCCTGCGTTTCCGTTTTCATCTCGTCTTCTCGGCGTGTCTCACACACACACACACACACACACACACACACACACACACACACACACACACACACACACACCCCTGATAAACATTGGGAGCTGAGCTGCAGTGCTATGAAGACATTTTCATTTTCAGCTGCAGCCTCATAAACAGAGGCCTGTGAAGACAATGTGGTTAGAAATGATGAATATATAGCCGGTGGCTTTAATATCTTTAATACTGGCAGCGGATGTGCCAAAGAATGGAACGCTGCATTAGATAATGATGAAAAAAAAGATGCAGGGAGCTTTTCAACTTGGAGGTTGTGTGCTCCATTTCATATTTTTAACTGCAGGTTTTTATCCCAATGCTTCCCGAAGGACTAACGAGGGCAGATCTTTTACAGTTTCTGCCTCAGATGCAGTCGTCCAAAATAACAGGAAGACCCACAATGCAATGCAGCGTCGAGACGACCACAGAAGATTTACAGGAATTGTTGTAACTTTTATGGGAAACTTGTTAACTTTGCTGTAAAGGTATACCCTCTTTAGCCGGTAATATTAGCTTAGCATAAACACAGAAAACAGGAACTCTGACAGTGATTGTTTGAATAAAAAGGTTAAACTTGTTTTACCCTCGGAAAAAAGGATGATCGCTGTTTTCTCCTTTTGAGTCAGCTGAGCTCTGCAACTTCTCTTTATTATTTTATTTTGACAGGAAATGGAGGTCAGAGAGCCATACAAAAGGAAAAACTAACATGCAAAGAATGGGTAACTAATATCCACTGTGGGTCCAACCTGGTACCTGGTCTCTGTGAAGACCCCAATCACACAAAGTCCTAAACTTCTTTCTTTATGGAATTATTCAAATTTTATTAACAGATATTCATTTTCTTTTTCTAAGTCCGGATCAGGACCAGGTCCCAGTCTGATGACCTGTTAGCTAGGATCAGGACCAGGTCCCAGTCTGATGAGCTGTTAGCTAGGATCAGGACCAGGTCCCAGTCTGATGACCTGTTAGCTAGGATCAGGACCAGGTCCCAGTCTGATGACCTGTTAGCTAGGATCAGGACCAGGTCCCTGTCTGATGACCTGTTAGCTAGGATCAGGACCAGGTCCCTGTCTGATGACCTGTTAGCTAGGATCAGGCCAGGTCCCAGTCTGATGACCTACTAGCTAGGATCAGGACCAGGTCCCAGTCTGATGACCTGTTAGCTAGGATCAGGACCAGGTCCCAGTCTGAGGACCTGTTAGCTAGGATCAGGACCAGGTCCCACTCTGATGACCTGTTAGCTAGGATCAGGACCAGGTCCCAGTCTGATGACCTGTTAGCTAGGATCAGGACCAGGTCCCAGTCTGATGACCTGTTAGCTAGGATCAGTGCCAGGTCCCAGTCTGATGACCTGTTAGCTAGGATCAGTGCCAGGTCCCAGTCTGATGACCTGTTAGCTAGGATCAGGACCAGGTCCCAGACTTGGATCCAATCTGTGTCTATTCTTGTCTTTGTATTTATTTGTATGTATTAACACTCTTATATGTCTTAACGGTCTGGCTTCAGGTTTTAACCACCAGACTTTACTGGGTCGGCCTTTGAGTGTTTGTTTTTAATCACTGAGGACCCTCTAACGGCTCTGATGTCATGTTGATCCCAGCTGAGGACTTTGAGATGAGCGGCTCTGGAGTCCCGTCACCATCACATGTCAATCACGCTCACGGACAACAAATCAAGGGGTGCACCGGTGCAGGGATCCCTCCCTCCTGCCGTGCAGGACGACCCAGGAGCTGTCAATCACTCTGCTGTCACGGGACTCTCCTTGGCTTGAGCTGCACAGCTACCTTTGTTGGCAGAGTCACACCAGCATCATTAGAACTGTATCAGTCCCGCCATTATGGACCCCTGAGGAGCCTCGTCTCTGTTTGAAGTTCACAGAGCTCTGCTGCTGCGGTCCCAGAGGTGAAACACACACACAGAAAATAACACAGTCACAGTGCTGTTTCTGTTTCTGGTTGTGTTTGCAGGGGTGAGATTTATGTAAATTTAAGAAACCTCCTGAACATTTGGAGGATTTGAAACCCTTTGGGTCTCTGCGGAGGAGTTTTAAATTCAGAAACACCAAAGAGAAAACAAGACTGGTGTCCTTGAAAGGTGACACGTTCGCTATTTCAGACTTTTATTTACCTGAGACCGATGAAACATCCAGACACCAACGAGGAACTGCTAGCTAGGATCAGGACCAGGTCCCAGTCTGATGACATGTTAGCTAGGATCAGCACCAGGTCCCAGTCTGATGACCTGTTAGCTAGGATCAGGACCAGGTCCCAGTCTGATGACCTGTTAGCTAGGATCAGTACCAGGTCCCAGTCTGATGACCTGTTAGCTAGGATCAGGACCAGGTCCCAGTCTGATGACCTGTTAGCTAGGATCAGGACCAGGTCCCAGTCTGATGACCTGTTAGCTCGGATCAGTACCAGGTCCCAGTCTGATGACCTGTTAGCTAGGATCAGGACCAGGTCCCAGTCTGAAGACCTGTTAGCTAGGATCAGTACCAGGTCCCAGTCTGATGACATGCTAGCTGGGATCAGAACCAGGTCCCAGAGCTGGAATCAGGACCAGGTCCCAGTCTGATGACCTGTTAGCTAGGATCAGGTCCAGGTCCCAGTCTGAAGACCTGTTAGCTAGGATCAGTACCAGGTCCCAGTCTGATGACATGCTAGCTGGGATCAGAACCAGGTCCCAGAGCTGGGATCAGTACCAGGTCCCAGTCTGATGACCTGTTAGCTAGGATCAGGTCCAGGTCCCAGTCTGATGACCTGTTAGCTAGGATCAGGTCCAGGTCCCAGTCTGAAGACCTGTTAGCTAACGAACAGACCTGAGCGAGGTTGTTTAGATAAGTGATCAGAAGAAGACTCGGGGGACTCGATCAGCATCTGACAAAGGATTTGGATATTTTTAACTCCCATGGAACTGGGAGTTTAGGGAGCAGCTTTGGGAGGTTGGTGGATTCGTCTCATGGCGACACAGCCTTAGCAACGGCTTTGTGTTCCTAACAAGCCATATATGTCACATCTGCTTGAAGCGAACCCGGGTTAAAGGGTTTTCATGGGACCGTTGTAGTCTCCACATGACGACGTCACATTACTGGGAGCGGAGGAAGAAGGGCATCTTATGGATGACGGCATCATTTAGAGACTCTATAAGCTGCTGCTGCTCCAGAAGCAGCTTAGAGAAATTGAATGTGACAGAAATTGAATGCGAGCGTGTATTTGAAATTGAATGTGACCAGTGCAATGCAGTGTTGGGAGGGGAAAGAAAAATTGGATTGCGGTGTAGAGTGTCTGAAATACCTCCCCACTCCATCACCGCTCCTAAACTAATCTCTATCACTCTGAAGAGGGTCGTCTCGCAGCTTTGAGAAGTAAGGGAGGCTATTCAGCTACTCAGCCTTCACTTCCCCGCTCCTGTCGGCCCTTTCGTCCCCTCATTTTAAAAAGTGGATTGACCTTCTTGCTTGCCGTCGGCCTCACACAGTCATTCCCCCGCTCTCTTTCATCCAGGGCTGAAAACTCATCTCCACAAAAAGTGCCTCATGTTATCCTTTCCTCACGTCGTCACATCTTCCTCCTCCACTACCTCGGTTCCATCGTGACAAAAGACAAAATCCTTCAATCTCTCCTCTTCTTCTTAACAACCATTTTTTGTTAGATTCCTTCCCGATCACCTGGTTCTGAGTCATTCGTTTGAGTTTCATTTGGACCAAGTGCTTCTGGTTTGTTCTCCCGTCTGACTAACATTTCTTCACGCTCACCGGAGACAAAGTTTCCTGAACAACGTGAATCAGCCTTGAGAATAAATGTCACAACATTATTTACTCAGCATTTACAAACCCTCTCGTTCTTCTCCATCTCAACCCTTGTGTTTGGATCTGTTCACAAAAAACAACCTGGCAATAAAGTTCACTTCACCACGTCATTTTTTTTTTTTTTTTACGAGTTTTGTTCGGTTGACACAAAAAGTTGAAGCCATAAGAACTAAAATGACCCCAAAGCAGATCCATCATAATCATCATGTTTGGTGTTTGATCCAGGTTCAGGTCTTTCTTTGACCTCAGCAGAGACTCCTTTTGTCCCTGAAGCTCCGATCACAAACCTCCTTTTGTCAGTCTTATCAGCTAACAGGGTTATTTGCTAATGTGCGGTAAAACAAAGGCTCAGATTCACATCTATTTGAGTGTATTAGTGAAGAAGAAAAAGAGACAAATTAATAAAGCAACTCCATTTCATTTGCATTGTTTTAACGGCGGAGTGGAAGATGGTTTGCATACATGCATATAAATGGATGAATTAGCACTTTGGCTCTATGAGTGGGAGCGTCGGTGACAGGTTCAGTCCTTTGTGATGGAGACAGAAGAAGAAGAGGAGAGAGGTCCAAAAACAAATCCCTTCTTGTCTCTGCTCTCAGTCGAGCCGGATCATCCGCACTGATCCGTATGATGGGCTGATGATGAGGTGTCTCTCACATACAAACACTCCCAACGAGCCGGGATGTAGCATTAATCACATGCAGGGTGACAGATGATTGAATATCATGGGGGTACGAATAATGAGAGGGCTCCTGGTGGACGACACAGAGCGGAGGTGTGATGGAAAACAAATGAGAGGACAGATGAAGGATGGACGGACGTCTCGTCAGCTTGAATAAATGACTTCAGCACAACTGGAGCGACTTGATTAAACAGAAATACATCACATGACTGCAACTGGTTTAAATCTGAATCGTAACATCCTCAAGAGCAGTTCAGGAGTTCTGTATAAGATATCACTGTAGTCCATGAGAAAGATTAAAGATATATTTAACATTTAATCCTCCATCAGTGTCGGGCGTCATCACATCCTGAGCTATCAAGAGCTCAAAGTGCCGTATTACCTCTCCAGATAATCACACTCCCAACCTGCAGGCTTCTGCCACCTAAAGTACATCACTCAGGCTTCCTCCAGTTTTACCAGTGTCAATGGTCTGACACCAACCCGGGTGCTGTGGTTACACAGCGTTTACCTTTGTAGGTCATATAAACTCATGAGAAGTCATTTTACTCAGAACCAGAGAAAAACTTTTTTTTTTTTTAATAGACAATCCTCATAATGAATAAAAAGCCTGAGGTGACGATATAATAATAAAACACTCACCTGAGTCGATTAAGTCCCTTTCCAGTTTTAATTCCTGAATTAATTGGCAACATAATTAAACGAACAGTTTCCTCGGAGTGAAGCTGCTGGTTTGTTCTGCCTGCTGTTTCCTTCTGCAGCTTTTACCAGACAAAGACAAGAATACATAAAAGAGAGCAAACACATGTTCCAAGCGAAGGAGACAACAGAACGCAACAACAAGAGACGACAATAAAGATGGTAAAGAAGAAGAAGACGGGGAGGATGATGAAGGAGGGCGCCGGGGTTCATGTTTGTGTATTCATTATGTATACAGCTCGCTCCCTGATGCTGCATCTCCGCAGACGTGGTTTTATATGTAGCTCATCCTTAATGTTGTGCGGCCTATCTTAGTGAATGTAATCCTATGGAGAAATATGTCTTAATATGTCAGAATCCTCGGGAGCCTGCGCGGCGAGGATCACTCCCCCTCTTTGACTGAACAACATTAAAGTGAAAATAATCCGGGCTAAAACTGGGTCTGCATACATTAGCCTGTCGAGCGCTGCTTTATTAAGTACATAAACAAGTCGTCCTCTCTCCGGCTGCCGTCCGCCCAACCTAAAGACTATTTGTGATGTGACCCGCGAGATGAAACGGCGCGCTGCTCCGTTGGGGATAATTCAGAGGCAGACTGGAGAGTTATGGCGCCTCGACGGCGAGGACGCACGGGGGTTTATTCAAACTCAAAAAGCTGCTCCAAATAACCGCACCCAAGCGGCTGCAAATGCTGCATTCAGTCATGTTCCAGGAAGACTGTGAGAGTTTAATCCAAGCTAATAAGGGAAGGAGGGCGCTGGGTAAGAGGAGACAGATGATGGCGCGGTGACAGCTTCGCACAACTCGCTGACTCAAACGCTCTTTATTGTGTTTATGAGGAGGCTGTCTCTTAAATCTGAACTTTTACTCTCCAACGAAAGAAAACAAACTTGTTTACAGCAAATTAGATTTTCTTTTAAACTTCTAATTCAGTTAAAACGGCGATGACTTCACTCCGCGCTGAAGAGAGACGATGCAGTCCTGATGACCGAGAGGAGCCGCGTGGAAGCGTCCAGAAACTCTCCAAAGGAAGACTGTTGTGTTTAAAGAGTCATGTCGGGTTTTATTTTCATCCAGCTGCTTCTCACGGCCAACTCGTAAAAATCAAAGTCTCTCGTGTAAATCCTCTTCATCATCAGTTTGACGTTGAAGGGGATAGTTTGAAAGCCAACCAGGAGCTCTTCAGCTGTTCTAACTGTGCTGTGTTAGTGAAGTGGACTTGTCCATCCGCTGTATCTTGACGACTTGTGTTTGCAGGTATTTCTTTATTTGTAAAGCGTCAGTAAACAGAGCATGCTAAAAGCAGCTAAAGGACCCTCCTTATTGATATATAAGAGCCCAGCTTCATCCGTCACAGCGTGGCAAGAAAACAAAACAACTTCCCTTTAACAGGCAGAAATCTTCATGTCTGCAAAACTGTGCTGGGCTTGAATATGGGGCAGGGGGAGATGGGATAAGATAGAGGACATGATGGGGGGGGTGTTTGGGCAGGACATCCTCACCAACGGTGTTTTCTTGTTTAGTGTTTCAGAGATATAAAAGTGTCTGTAAGAAGACAACATGGCTGCTGCTGGCTCGAGTTCATAAAAACGAGAGACACAACATCCAGTCTGTGTTGATTCTTGTAATCGTTTAAAAGCTGCGTCCACCTGAGGCTGTTTGTTAATCATGAATCTGTTTCTGTCTGACATCCAGGCTGTGATCTGTTTCTCACAGCGCCGCCGCGTCCACTTGAATTTAGCCTACTTTTTTTTTAAAGTGTATTTGCTCAGTGGTTCGTTTCCTTTGGTGCGGTGACAACCAGAATGAGGATGTAAAAATACTCCACACAGACAGGAGGAGAGGAACAGTACAAATTGTCTCAGGTGAGATTTTCCCAGGAGACGACGAAGACGTCAAAAAAAACGAACAAACTGCAGAACAAAACAAGAACAAACATCCAAATTAGGAAGACAAATGTCAACACGTTGTTTAGTACAGAAAGGGTTCTCAAGTCAGCGCTCCAACATTTGGTCCACTTTGGTTTTAAAAACAGACTGAACCTGAAAAGAAGCGCTCTGTGTGTGTGTGTGTGTGTGTGTGTGTGTGTGCGTCCGCACAATGAAACAGCCCCCCCGCCGCCTGTAACAGTGGTCTATCTGTCGAGTGTCTGACAGTCTGCGGACAAGGATGACTGACTCTCTCTCTCCACCATTGATCCGCTCTGTCCTCTCGACCAGCTCGGGCACATTATAATCTCTGGCAGACACACTCACACACACACTCACACACACACTCACACACACTCACACACACTCGGACTGAGACCACGTACTGGGACAGACGTGTTCCTGATGTGCGTGAGCGTCTGAGCCCGAGCATGATCCGTCCGTCCGTCTGAGCTCGCAGACCGCCCGTCACGCTCAGAGGACCTCCTCACCTCTAATGGCTTCACTCTGACCGTCTCCTCGTGGCATCAGATCAGACCCCCCCCCCGCCCCTCATACTGCAGGAGGTGGAGCCCACTGTCCTGCCCCTCCTCACAGTGTGCTCTTCAGGAAGCAGAAATCAAACCGGGACATGTCACGACTGTAACGTCCTGCACTAATTCAGTTTGAGTTGATGGAGGGAAAACAAGTCTGAGCCTGGTTTGTCAATGCAGCAGCTTATTGTGTATATTCAGATGTGGATCTTCAGCAGCCGGTTCAAAAAAAATCCCAAGACTCTCGACTCAGGAGTTCAGAAAACACAAGCATGCAGCTCGATGGGACGGAGGAGCCGGGGTGGTCAAACACCTCACTTAATCCTACGAGCTGGAGAGTGACCACATGCACATCCATAACAGCATCGCCACCTTCAACAGAGCCAGGATCCAAACCTGCAAGCTCCAGGTAGTGTGAGTGAACGCTTTTCATTCTGGTGCCCTGATGGGGGCTCGCGCTCCCCCCTGCAGGACTCGAGGGGCGGCATCGTTAGAAGTTGAATCTTACCGTCTGGGCTCTGATGAATTCTGAAGTCTTTTCCTGAACTCCTTTTTCTGTACTGCTTTAGAGTGATGAGGAAACTATTAACACACAAATCCAGACGTGGAGTCTTGTGGTCTGGAGACAGGTGGACGATCACACATCAATCAAAGATGGCTCCTTGAACCGTCCTCCTTCCTGCACAGATCTTCACTCCAGCTTCGGATGCTTCTGGGTCAGGCTGTGACCTGAACGTGACATCAGAAGTCAGAGCCATGTGGAGAAAATGTGCAAATAAATAAATGTGTAGGTCTGGTTCTCCAAGCGAGCTGCTTCGTAAACGGTTCAGCCAATGATCTGTCAGAGCGAAGGTGATGGATGTTTATTATCAGTCGTGTAATTATTCCAACGTTTGTGCAATGAGGAAAATGTGGTGCGCATTAAAATCCTGATGCGTTACATGTAAACAAATCACGAGGACAGAAGGTGACGCCTTCACTCCAGCCACCTGGATTATGTTCATGTCCAATCACAGAGCAGAGGTGAAGATTCATTAATGCAGCAATGAGCACTTGAAGTGTTTATTTTATTACAGTGAGTCTGTGAAAATGTGTCTTAAGAAAGAGATTTAAAAGATTACAGTTATATCTATTGCTGATCTTGGCTTTAAACTCTGGGATATTTAATTCCCATCCCTACAGATCGTATTCCAGCGGAGAGGATATCGATCATTTCTTGAGCCCGAGCGCAGTCCAGGATCAACATCTGCATAATGTTACAGCTTGAAAGTCGAGTGAGAACATTCCTGGGCTAATTTTGATATACGCTTAAGTGTAACAAGCTGGGGGGAAAACAGACACGCAAATCCCAGAACAAAGGCTTCCTGCTTTTTTTTTTGTGTGTGAGGGCTGATAAGTCAGATCATTTCTCACGCTGACAGATATGCAGATATTAGCTCGCAGTGTAACCCAGTTTAAACGTGAGTCTGAGGAGGCTCTCTGGGAGGTGGCTGTGCCCTGGATGTGTACACTCAGACATGCAGATAACATGCATCAAAGAGAGAGAGGGGGGGGGGGGCTCATAACTCACAGTACTTCAGCTACTTATGGGCCAAAACTGTCAGTTTGATGGTAATGCATGCAGGCTGTGAGAGGAGGAATAAAGACGAATCCATCGGCTGATTTATGTGTCGAGCTCTCTCGTAACGCTAACGTTAAAGAAACCTCACGTCAGACTCTCTGAGGAGAAGCTGCTCGTTGTTACAGAGGACACATGGGGACAGTGAAGTGTCTGCTTTGGAACTCGGATCATGCAGATTGAAAGATCGCGGTCTGTAAAGGTAAATCACTAAAGCACTGATCACCACCACAGTGATGAGCACACATAGAGGGCAGACAATGTTGTACCTGTGCATGTCAGACACATGCCAGGGAGCTGCTGTCTCTGACTGTCCTCTGACCTTCAGCACACGTCTTCTGCAGAGACGAGAGGAGAACACGCTGCAGGATCATCAGGAGGGTTTTGGGGCCCAATTTCCCCGTCAGCAGACTTGAACCAGCAACCCTCCGGTTCTCACCCCAAGTCCGTATAGACTGAGTGACTGCCACGCCAGAGTTACACTTTATATTGAATCAATAAAAACAATAGAACAACACATAAACACAAAGGTAAAGCAAAACAACCCAATATATATATATATATATATATATATATTACCCACAATGCACAGGGCCTGCAGAAACAAGAGGCTGATGCAGTCTAACTGAACATCATCAGACACTGTCACTGAAGAGTTTTTATAAAAGTGGGCAGTGAACACAACCTGAACAGGCCGATACTTTCAGCCCACCACAGGAAGGAAGTACACGAGTTAAAAACACGATTCATCAGCGAATATCACGACTGCTTTTCTACGCTTTCATTTGTTTTCCTGTTGCTCTATATTCACAATCATGAGCACATCCGCCAGCTTCCTCAGACTGCTTTGTCTTTGTTTGTGTTTTTCACCACACTCTTCAAAATACAGAAAACAAACTTTTATGAGGAGGATTTGTTTGTTAGAAGTGACGGCTTAAATAAGAGAGTTCACATGAGGCCGTGATATAAATGTTCCTTAAATTCTCTGTTAGTTTCCATCACTGCAAAGTGTTCAGGAGATGAGGTAAGCATGCAAAAAAGAAAACAGACCTATGTGCGATACCTCGACTTCCCCAGAGGATTTATGCAAACCACTGATTTTCTCTGTCTTGATTTACACCTCTCATTATTCCATGTTTCAGAAATTCCATGTGCAAGGGGAAACCTGGAGAGTGAGCGCAGCGAGCGCAGAAGAGAGGAGGAGGAGGAGGAGGAGGAGGAAAACAAAGCCAGGCTTGTATAACTTGCAATGATAGCATCATCGCCCAAAGTCAAAGACCCCGTCTGTCTCCCTCGACTCTCAGAAGCCCGGCCAGAGAGCGAGAGAGAGATGGAGGAAAGTAAACAGAGCACAGAGAGATGAGACCGAGTGAATCCAGACTCTGCCCTCTGACACGCTGGTGATGAAATGTAGACCTCATTAATTATCTTTTTATTCCGATGTGAGCTCAGCTGTTTGGCTCTCGTGTTGACAGCCTGTCATCGACTGTGCTCTGAAGAACACAGCTGCACTTTGCCCCTGAGACAATGTGGGACGCGAAAACCCGTTAGCAAACAGCGTCTCACACGAAATACAGGAAGTGACCACGAGCTCACAACAACACATTACACCGTGTTGGCGTGCGAAGTTCAGTTCTGACTAATGGATTTGGAAAAAGCACCAGTTACCATAAGTTATCTTCATGCACACAACAAAAGATGATATTGTGTTCCTGTTGTCCTCACTTCAGAGCACGCCGGGCATGAAGGAGGACAGGGCCGCTGGTTGTGTGGTGGACACAGTCCGATGGAGGAGGCTGAGCGTCAGAGACAACGGGTGGTGTCAGATGAACCTGGATGTAGGGACCAGACCTGCAGGGGGGGGGGGTTCTTATTCATCGTTATAAACGATTTATTTTGGTATATATTTTCACAATAACGGGTAAAATGTGCATTTTTAAACCATCTTCCTTTTTTCCACGTTTTTAGATGGAATCTTTTTACCCCGTCCTGACAGTGTCTCAGGACCCCCACTTTGGGC
Organism: Symphodus melops; assembly: GCF_947650265.1. Lineage (NCBI taxonomy): Eukaryota > Metazoa > Chordata > Actinopteri > Labriformes > Labridae > Symphodus > Symphodus melops. The sequence goes on from NC_136702.1 coordinate 24,782,110, forward strand.
ACCACTGGTCTCAGCCTTTACTGTACCATCATAACTGGGAACCATAAGCTAAGTTTAAAGTGCGTCTGCCTCCTGGAAACGTTTATGATGGATTCCCAAAGTCGAAGGAAGCTGCAGAAACATTTAGAAACCCAAATGAATTAAAAAATGAAACAAAAGAAGAATTGTCTTTGAAGTGATTGATGGAGTTTATGATGGAAGTGCAGGAGGTGTCTTGGCGAGGACGGGCTGAATGGCATTGTGCCATAATGACGATGAGCACTTTTTTTTTTGGTTCGGCTTTTATTCACCAGAGGTTTGATGATTGGAAACAAACTCTGCTTTTGGTGAAACAATTGGAGACTGTGAGGATTTACTGTATCGATTCTGTGCTGAAGGAAAATAAAACAGCGTATTGATCTGCGAGCACTCTCCGTCTCTCCCCGATTGTTCGCTGGGATTGTTTCGTCAGACACAAAGAAACCTGACAGAGAAGGAACAAGTAACTGTGCACTTATGGATCCTGCCTGTTTGCAATGTTATTTTTGCTTGTTTTTCTGTGTTTGACGTCTGATTTGTTAAAAAAAACAAAAACGTTATTTAATCACAATTTGTCTTGGCGAAGGGTTTATGGGATAAAAGTGGGAGGGCTGATTTAAAAATGTTCCCCTGCTGGTGGAAGACTCAGGTCTGGCAGACTTGGAGTTCTTCCTCCTTCGAGCTGCCAAGAAATCTCAGCGAGCATTTTCCCTCCCGCCGCAGACAAAGCCGATCCTTTCTGAAGCAGGAATTAGCCGTTGGTATCTTAATTGTCTAGCTTGAGCTCGAGTTGCTTCATTTAACTATCTCTGCTCTGTCATCTTTACGTCCACACACAAAGAAAATCTGTTTATCCCCATCTGAATGCCAGCTCGCTGCAAAACTAATTAAATGCCCATTTAGTCAATTGCTCCAACAATGTACACCCGCACGTATCGCACGCACACACTCGGGACAATTTGCTTTAATTCTCCACAGCAGACGACGGCCGTTTCCTGTCCACAGTCACACTGGGGAAAATGTTTATGAGGGGAATCCCAAAACTCCATCACACCATCTGCTGCCCTCCTCTCTCGACGCTCTGCGTTCAGTTCTTCACTGCTGCTGGACTGAAACTGACGTTTTTCTCCAATTGGAATGATTCAATATTTTTCCCCACAAAACACAAAGACGTACCTCATCATGCGTCTATAAATAATAATTTTTAAAAAGGACGGGCCGGTCCGAAGAGTCAGAATATGACCGTGAAGCTTCCTCTCCATCAGTTTAATGATGTAACGTATTCATCTTATTTTCACAGCAGGAGTCGGGAGCTGCAGAAGTAAAGCTTGTGATGTTCGTCACTTTGCTGAGGCAGCGACTCGAGGTGAGCGGGTTACATGCCGCAGTGTTCTGTTTCTTTCTGGACTTCCTCAGAATCAGGATACGACGTCGACATGCACAAAGACTTTTTTTGAAATAGCCCTGTCCTCCTTTTCTGCATATGAATGTTTGAAGCCTGAGTGACGTCAGCCGTGTGTCCCTACAGGGGGCGCTGGAGGCTCATCGGCAGCAGCCACCGTGCTGGAAATGCAGTCTCAGGCTAACTTTGAGTCAAGCTAACGACAGGCTGAGAGCTGCAGCTGAACTTTAGGACTTTGCACTTGTGCTTTGGCAACTTTTCAAGTGTTGAGTTTGCCGCTTGGCTCAGATTCATCAAACATTTATACATACGGCTTTAGTGCAAAACATCACAAACCCTACCTGAAGGCATTTGTTATTTCTAAGTATTGATCTTTCTTTGTCTTTTCAGCTGGGTCGAGATTATGTTAACAAGCCAGCTCTTAATTTTTCCTCCTCTCTCTAACTGATTCTCACCGGAGTTTTCATGTGCAGTTAATCAATATGAATCATTTTCAACAGGACTTTCTTCTCAGACAGATCCAAAACAACAGCCCTCAAAAACCAGTCCTTCATGTTTACTCTGAGACATCGCCTCAAGGTTAAAGCAGCCGTTTGCACACATTACAAGATGAGTGTATCAGTAAGTGAGGAAAATAAGCTGCTGCATGTTATCTTTTAAAAATGCAAAGACAAACTCTCTCCACAGTTTAAGAATTAGAGCAGACTCTCAACCTTGCAGAGGTAAAATCCTTCCTTAACAAGGTGGCGTCTAAACCTCTTCAGAGCCGTATCAATAAGAAATACACCGAATCTAAATGACATTCATTAATGAAAGCAGATTGCTGCTCACTCCCTGTAAATTAATCGGTTTCTTCCTCCGGGGCTGTGACGGCGCCGTAAACGTCTTCAGCAAAAAAACAAACAGAGGCGAGGAATAAACAATAAGGAGGCAAACGATGGCTGCGCACAGCCATCAGCATACAGGAGATGTTAATTGCTGGGAGATGATCTGCATGCATCTGAAGAGGTAAGGCTGTGTGGGAGTATGTAAATGTGTGCAGGCAGATGAACCTCACAGACGATTTATTGTTTGCACAGTATGACCATATGCTTCCACACATTTAATGGGACTTTTTTTTTTGGTGCGGCGGCTTGCTTATATACGTCTCGACTGATGAGATGCACCTTCTGTGAGGGGACACACACACACACACACACAGAGACATGAAACACACACACCTGCACATGATGTACAGGACCTTTATGATATATGTATTCAGAACACTTTTACCCCGACAAAGAGCGAACTCCATATCAAGTACGACAAAGAAAGAATGAATCCTCTAAAAGGAAGACGCAGCGTTACGATGTTGAATAATCCTCTTTGTTTCCTGCTGCTCTGAACGACATGTTAGACCAGAACTTTAAAAGGCTGGACCAGAATCTTCTGCCCACCTATCAGAGCTGTGACGTCGGACACGCCCACCCTGATAGCTATTTCAAGGACACTCCCACCCTGAAGCCCACTGCAAGCAGAGCTGGCCAATCAGAGGAGAGTGGGCATGTGGGGAGGGGAGGGGCCTGAAATGACTGACGCTGTATTTCAGATAAAGGAGGAGGTCAACATGTCAGATGATTAACAGCCTGAACAATGTGGATTATTATTATGAGTATAAATATTTTTGAGTTGATGGTGCGTGCATGTCCCATTTTGAATTATGTTGTAAAGCTAATGAGAACATAAAATATGACAAAGCTACACACTGTCAGTGTCTTCTTTTCTCAGATTTGAAGGCTTTCATTGTTCAGGGTTTTGGATTCATTTGGATCTGAATGAGAGATTGTGTAATTGGGTCAATCAGAAGTTCTGTTGTTTTAAAGTAAATATTGTCATAACGTCCGTGGGCTGAAAGCTTCACGCTGACTTAGAAAAAACAAAAGCAGGAAGATGCATGCTGTTGTTGTTTTCGGGTTCTTGTCAGTCCCGTTTGCTCCTGTCTGCATCACTGTGGACTCACCTAACGATGTGCTGCAGCATTAAGAACACACTCGGTGACCTGGATGCTCCTGAGGAAGCCTGTAAACAGACTCCATTCTCCTCCCGACACGACCGGCTGAGAAAAGGTCAAAGAGCGCCAAGATGCAATTTTCTCATCCTACAGCTGAAACTTTGGCCGATACGTCAGAGCGTTGACTGTGTCGGAGAGAGCCAGGCCTCGTCAGCACGGACGCAGGGCTGCATTTCCTGTTAGGCCTGATAAATTGTTGCAGACATATTCACAACTACACCAAGATTCTGCTCTAATCGCAGCCCCCCCCCCCCCGGTCTCCCCTCCTGATCTGACCATCCAGAGAAGGCAGTGAAGGGCTCGCTATAGACTGCATTTCACTTCTGCACTTTGATATTCAAAGAAGAAAAAGTCAACATCAGACACTTTGGTCAAAAACCTGCATGCTCCCCTGTGGCTTTTCTTTCCACTTAGCATCCTCGTGTGGTGCAATGGACACCTGATGTATTTTATCTTTACGAAGCAGCAGAGTCCTCTATACGACGCTATAATGAGAATATGTGTCTTTATGTGTAGTTCACCAATCTGATGTTGGAGAACAGGACACGTTTAAAGTGGTTTAATGATGTGCACAGAGATTATATAGTTTACGCACCGTGCAGCAGTCACAGTATATAAACATCAGTCCCCCCCCCCACTGGCTCAGGGTGAATTCTCCTGATAATATCCTGCTGCCTTCTCTCAGTCAGCTCACTCTGACTCTCTGCAGAAACAAACACGACAGGGAAGGCAGAGCGAAACATTCAGCTGTTTGTGTTCACACATGCAGTTTGAGTTTTTCAGGAGTTTCCTGCAACCCCAAAATGATGTCGTTTATTTTGCAGACTGATGTGAAAGGTCAGATTTTCCTTCTCATTAGATCCGAACACTTAGTTGTTGGAATATAAACAATGTAAACTCAAGCAAAAGGGAGTCTTGGCAGGAAGTTAGGTGTGTTGATGACTAAATGCTGGTTATGCTGGAATCTCTGAGAAGTTTGTCATTGTTGTCATTGGCGTATAGTGTCATTAGACAATACTTAATGGTCTCCTACATTGAGCTGTGGAGCAGCTGAACCTTCTGTAATGTTGAAGCTAAACCAGTTCCCATCCAGACCAGTGGACCAGCATTCAGCCTGTTTACAGATGCAGGAGACTCTAGACGTGTGCTCTGGGAGTGTAGCAGTCAGGAGAATCCATGATATGCTCGTTAGACTGGACTAACCTTCTGACAACGCAGCCAATCGAGAGCTTTGGAAAAAAAAAAAAAGTGAAAGAAAAGTGCGTTATGACTCTTTGCCTCTAAGTGCAGCAGCTCAAAACGACAACAGTGAGGGCAGGGACGGGGGGGTTAAGTGTGGTTGTGACCTGAAGAACATCACCATGAAGTGACCGTTATCGTCCTTGGATAACAACAGCAGACCATTATTAGAGTGCCGACCGTTTCATTCACCTGTATAAAGGCAGAGGTGTGTGTGTGTTGTTGCCCTGATACTTGACTCTTGCAGTGTGAGTGCGCTCACCATCAGAGTACATCTCCTGTGTGTGTGTGTGTGTGTGTGTGTGTGCGGTTGAAGTGTAAAGTGGGGGGTTTATATGAGAGGTTCTGTGCCGTAGGAGTAAGTTGATGCTGGTGGACAGATAAGGGTCTCTTCAGACAAAGACTCCCTTTGTGAGCCAGGACCACTCTCAGCCACTGCAAGACGATCTGCTGCAGCCCCTCGGAGCATGAACAGCCTGCCGTGTCCCAAACCGAGCGAAACAAAGTGGCTCCAGACCAGCTAACAAGAGCCAGGAGCCACTTCTGTACATTTGGGGGGGCCGGGGAGGAGGGTTTGGTTCCTCCTACAGTAAAGACCACAAAAAACAAAGAAAGCTCGGTGTGTTTTATTTAGCCATGCTGGCTGTGAGGTCGGCTGACCTGTTGACCTCTTTGGTCTGGTTTTAAATATGACAAACTATGATGATGCAACTTTCAGAATAATATGTTGATGTTTGGGCCCCTCCTGAACCAGGACCTGCACCTCCACCCAGACTGGTTCTGAAGCTCCATCAGGACCTGTTAACACATGTTCAAATGGCCCACGTTGATCGGTCTTGGTCCAAGAAAACAGCAGACAGAGACGAGCCTTTTCAAGCGGTCTCTGTAAGGTGCTTCGGTCCGCATCAGGGTTTGATTGGCAGCTTTTACACCAGCACAAATAAATCGTCCTAACTCGGCAAACGTCTCCAGTTTGTTTAAACAGAACCAAACAGGTTCGGTGTAAAAACACTCGTATGGATCCTTTCTTGTCTTTGCTTGTTTGTATTTTATTGACGTCTATGATCAGACATTAACAAAGGAGCCAAGAAAAAACTAAATAACATTTAAAAAAAAATTGTTTAATGAAGGAGACAGAAAATTAATCCGGTCTGTTTATTAGCATGTCGAGACGTTAGCATGTAGGACGAGGCCTACGCTTTGAAGTGTTCAGTCTGGTCTGTCTTTCATTCTTCTGATTTTGGATTAGCAATTTTTTTTTTAAGGTGTTAAAAATTCATGAAGCGTATTGGTTGACAGATTTGTCAGAATATTTAAATAAAAAGCAGAACTAAGGATGTAAAGAGTCGGGTGGAGTAAAACGAAGGGGAATCCATTTTTAAATATTTCACCTCTTTATGTTCACTCAAGTCTTAACGATATGCATAATAAAGGGTGTGGCTGCTTTGATTGACAGGTGGGGGATGCTAGCTGTCAGCTTAGCTCAACGTCTCTGCTGAGTTTGTTGAAGGATTTTTTTATGCTAATCACTTTGAAAAGAAAACATCTCTCATTGAACCGAGACACGACATACAGTAGTCTCAATATGAACGTTGACTTTTAATCTCTTTATTTAGGGATTAACAAGAAGCTATTGGTGTCTCACCTTACATTGGAAGCTAAGCTAGCTAATGAAGAAGGACTTTTGCTTTTCAAAATAAATGTATATAAAACTAATTGTTTCCATTTTGAAGTTCAGATATAATCTCTGAGAATCAGAAACCGGCCTGTGGACTTGTCGGGGGGGTGAATCTGTAATCCTCGGCCCCTCCAGGTCCAATAATAAGATGCATTGCCTGTTTTAATTACACATTTGAAGTTGAAAGCGAGAACAAAAAAAAGTCCCTGGTTGCAATCAGTCACTGAAGCGGAACGAATGGCGCACAGGGCGAGCTATTTTCATCCCGCCGGAGGAACCAGCCGCCCTGTTCGTACATGTGTGACGTGTGTGTGTGTGTGTGTGTTCAGCAGACGGGTGGAGTGTAAAGAACATGAAGGATAGGTGTAGGAGGGTGTGTGTGTGTGTGTGTGTAGTGGATGCAAATGACTTTATTTTAATTTAAATAATCTTTATTGGCTCGACACATGCTATTCCCACAGCAGTGCATCGAGCATGATTACCATTAACGGATGATAAGCAGGAAATAAAATGTTATGCAAACATCTACAATCATATAAAACACAATTCAGTAAAGGCCCCGCTCCCCCCTCAGGCAGCCCGAACCACAAACCTGTTTAAAATCCCCGTCGACTTTTAGAAGATGGACCCCACGGCGCTTCAACGCAAACTCACGTCCAGGTTTGAGGACTCATTCCTATTTTGTAGCAAACAGTTCAAACATTTTGAATGTTATATTTTCACATATTATGGTCATTATAATACACACTGCTTACACAGATATATGCAGGTTTCTGACAGTCACGGAAAGAGGGAACATTTTGTATTGTATGAACGAGGACCTCGCTCAGAGACGACCTTGTGTCGCAGCGCCAAGGTGACTCTGTTGCAGTTTAACATCATTTTCTTCATGTCTGAGAAGAACTGATTGGACTGAGTTGTTTGCCAGTGCAGCTCTCCCCCCCCCCCCTCCACACACACACACACACACACACACACACACACGCACACAGACGCAGACACACACAGCGGGGCATCACGGCAGGAACCAGACAGGACTCTTATCTTTGTTCCCCTCTTGGCACTGAGGACTTTAGTTGGACTTTGGTGAGCTGCATTAATGTGTGTCTGTGAACTTTAAATATGTTTAGGCTGAATTTTGCACGCCAGGTTTCCTGCGGATGTTTTGTTTTTTATCTGAGGAGGTCTTGGCTGGTGAGTGGACCCCACACGTCTCTACTATTTAATACCATCGTGTCTATTTCTGTATTTAGACTATAGGAGCCGTTTGCTAATGACAACGTCAATTTGAATTCATCATTTGACGGCGTGAAGAACCGTTTACTCTCCTTCATCTGCTTTTCAAAGACAAAATGTCCGCTGAAATGTGCACGCTCTGTTTCCTCCAGTCTAACATGTTTTACATTTTTCAACAGGTGGCTAACTTTTAAAACATTTCCACGTCGACCGTGTGCAAAGTTTGACTACAGTCATGGAGGATGTTGGAGGTCTGCTGTAGACCGTCTCCAGAGGGATTAAAGAGAACCAGATTATAGTCCAGACTTTCATAACATCATAAACCTCATACTGGATTATTCAAGATTTCTGCTTCTGCAGGACTTCCCTTGAAAAACAGCTTTTTAACCTCAATGCAACTTTTCCTGGATAAATGAAAAAAAAAAGGCGGCTCCAATTCTAGTTAAAAACGCTCCTCATAAAACAGCTTGAACACGTTTGATTTTAGCTGCATAACGCTTCTGATGCTCTTAAATCAAACCAAAATTTTTGCAGTTAAATGAAGAATCACTGATAAGTTACTGACTGCACCTACAGCGAGTAGGAAACATATACAACCTGAACTCTGGAGGTCAAATGTGTTCCCACTGGGCAAATATCGATCAGAATTTAACAAAATACATTTTAATGAAAAATAGCCGATTAGCACAAGATGGACGTCAGCTATGCAGGAAAAAAAACCAACACATTCAAATGCAAGAAAATCCTGGAAATTAGAATAAATAGTTCCTATTTTGGAATATTGGAATAAATGTCAGAGACTCTGATGTTGATCCCGGAGGAGGAATTTATTCTGTTATGTAATTGAATCCTTCTCCGATTGGTCAGTTTATCAAACTGATACACCCACACTGACACATGTCCATAAAATCAACATTTTGCTTCTTCTGGCTTTCGCTCCAGCTTTGCACATCTTTGGATGGTTTCAGTGGAGTGGCGCCGCAGGGCGCACAGAATAATCGTTAGAGACATTTGACTCGTTCGAGATGGTTTCGTTTTTTTTATTATCGGACTTTGTTAAAAACATTCAACATGGACGCTTCATGATTGAAATCTGAACTTTGCTTTCGGGTCCCTGCCTTTTTCTCTTTGGGGTAAGATTTTTGTCACAAAGCCTGAAAACACATTACGGCACGTTACGCGTGCTGGCTTCAAGCGTAGCCGCCTGTTTCCAATGGAAGTGTCCTCAGACTCTTACAGTGAAAGCCTGTGTGTAAGCCCACGAAGGCAGCGACGCAACGACTCTCACATCAACTCTGTCACACACACACACACACACAGATGGACAGCACTTGTGGGGACACACACATTTAAGACACATGTGGGGACATTGAGACCCACAGAAACACACACACACACACACACACACACACACACACACACACACACACACAGGAGAAAGAAAACATTTGTACAAATACACATGACCTCCTTCACTCATGCATATTAACACACTCCTGCAGCCATGCTGAAACAAATACATGCAATGTCCATGAGAAGGGTCAGGTTCAAATTGTCAAGTGTGAGTGTGTGTGTGTGTGTGTGTGTGTGTTTGCGTGTGTGTGTGTGTGTGTGTGTGTGTGTGTGTGTGTGTGTGTGCGCGCTGTAAATGGAGGCTGGTGGCCGAGGAAAGCTCGGTGCTTCGGGGTGCTCTGCTCCCGCCCACTGCCCTGATCGCTCTTTGAACTCTGTGCTGTGTTTGCAAAGAGGCTGAGCGATGGCAGCGACTTTGTTGTGAGAGTTGGAGAGAAGATGAAGAGAAAGTGAGACGGCGTAAAGAAGGAAATGTAAGGTGCGGAGGGAGACAGAGGGACCATGGAAGGAAATTATCTCGCACACTTTCAAAGGCACAGACTTATGTTACCATCTGGGAGCTGAGCTTTATTGCTTTCTGGCATTACGTGTGTGTGTGTGTGTGTGTGTGTGTGTGTGTGTGTGTGTCGGGCTCAGCTGCTTGGAAATGTGTGGGCAGTCAACCAAATATAACTTATACAGATAAGTTTTAGCGATGATTCCTCAGCTCCAGGAGGGACATGCTGTAACGGAAAAAAGAAAAGTCCCTGATGTTGTTCTCATGGATTCTTTTAATTCAGAAGAGTTCATGTGTTTATCTATTGTCATGATTATTGTAAATCTTTGAGCTGGATTGAAAATAGCGTGCACACATTTGATGATGCAACATGGCGTGCTTCTTAAAGGCCGGTCTGATGACTCTCTGGCGTGGCGTTTAGGTCACAGTGAGAGCGGAGCCATGAGCCCATTCTCCCAACTTCAGGATTTCACCCCAACAAACCGACAAAGGCAGCATCCAAAATCACCATGGCAACAGCAGGCAAAACCCCCCCCCCCCCACCCCCCCAAAGAAACATTGACAGCGATACTGTTGATATTATCAATGCACCACTTTCTCCACTTTGTAAAAGGAGCTCTGCTGAGTGAGAGAAGCGAGTCGCCTCCCTTCCTCTTCCTGTTCCGTCTACGAGAGAAAACAGAAATATGATGTCGGGGTAGAAACAGCGTGCTGCATCACTCACAGGCATTAAGGACACTCGACTAGTGAACGATGAAGATGAAGTAGAATGAAGAGGAGTTTGTCACTGAAGCTCGCTCATGTTGCGTGATGTTAGTCCACACTGGAGGACCAAACATTTAATGTGATCATTTCTCTTCTGCTTCCTGTTGGAATAGTTACATTTTGCTGAGTATCTTAAAAAGTTGGACACATTTACATCTCTGAACCTGCGGCGGTGCTGCCAGCCTCGCAGACAGTCTTGGAGTAACACCTTATAGCGAGGACATTTCCATTCCACGTACATCTTTTTCATGTGTGCATCCAAAAACAGACATAACAACTCGTCTCTTTTGGAAACCTCGGTGCTACGAGGCTGGCACCATGGTGAGGTTTGTTTTTGATCACGCAGCTAAAAAACTCGTTCACAGTCTGCATCATAACTGTGAAAGATGACAGGGACACCCAGCATGAGAGCAGAGCGGTTTCCTGTCGCCATCAGATTCTTTCCAAACCTCATCAGGCCTCTGAGAAGGAGCATCAAAAAATGTATTCCTCTGGCTCTTGTACTGAATGAGTTTCTAGTATTGATCTTTTTTAGTTCCTATTTTTTGAGAGCTTGATCCTAACATACGTACCCTCCCCTCTGTGCTCCCTCAGAAAGCCACGCCCCTCACTTACATGCACGAGCACAGTGCATGTAAACCTGATGAACACTGTTTCACTACTCAACAACCAACAAGGCAGGAGACAGAGAGCGAGCAGGGAGGCAGGGAGGGCATCTGCAGGAAATGACCAACCCTGCCTTTAAGACTTGAACACGTCGTCAAGCAACATGGACGCTTTTCAACCTTTGGTTTGTTAGCTAACAGCAGGCTATGACACTTTAATGAAAAAGCTTCCTGATAAACACAACAGATGCACCTGAAACATGACATGTTGGATGAAAGCTCGGGCTACTGAAGCGACGTCAGGGAGGCGTTCCAGACCGGCGACTTTCTGGGAATGCATCGTACCGTCAGCTCTTCTGTGAAAAAGAACTTTAAAGCCCAAAACAAAGACGGCGCTTCATTGTTTTGTCTCTTTGAAACATCTTGTTGTCATTTGTGCTCTTTGAATGCAAATCCTCTCAATTGATTGCAAACCTTTTCACATGAACCCAGCGTTGTCTTCTGTCTCTGCTTTCAGGTCAGCTGGATTTGAAACTTGTTTTTTTTTGTTGATATTCTTATTGAGGAATGTCCCATCAGGCCCCATTGTTTCCCCGTCTGATTCTAACCTTCAAACACAAGCGAGACGACCACAAGCAGACCTGAATTTGTAGGCAGGCTGCGGGGGAGGGGCGGGGCGGTTGGCGTGCATATTTTTTAGGGTATCTGGGTGTTGGTCCGAAAGAAGAGAACAGTGGGAGAGGAGAGGAAGAAAGGAGGAGCAGAGAGCTGATGTGGTGAAGTAAAGACAGACCCTCAAGATGAAAGACAACGAGGAGGAGAAAAAGAAAGGGCCAAGGCGCTGGATTGGAACCAGGGTGGGCCGCCCCGCCACCACTTCACCGACCCGCCTGGAGAGACATCAAAGACAGGCCGGACAGACATTCTTTATTTGGAAGGGATTTTACTTTTTAAATTTGAGCTGTTGCCATTTTTTTCAATCTTTGTGCTGAGAAGCTTTGCAGGGACCGGGAGCTCATTTGTCATGTGAACATTTAAACATGCTCATGAAGCAGGTTGACATTTTGGGAACAAGGCTGATTTGATTCTTTCCAAATTCGATTTGCAGGCTGGCGTCCTGGTCGGACCTGCACAGCTTTCTGTCTGTATCCGGTTTATTTAAATGTTTCACACTAGAGACCCGGGTCCAAGGACGCTGGACCCCAAGAGAGAGAGAAGAGGTGGTCTCTAGCATGATTCATGCGTACTCGAGTACACGGACCGCTGTGTGACGTAAATCTGGTGCAGTTTGATCCTCTGAGCAGCAGAAGAGGGTCGTTGTGGCGTCTCAGAAATAACACAAACATCCAGAGTTAGCAGGATGGATTCAGCCCGCGCGGGGCGGCTCTTCTTCTTCTTTTTGCTTTTTGGTGGCTTTTCCAGCCAACTACGTGCACACTGCCACCTGCTCTGTGTGTGTGTGTGTGTGTGTTTTCCTTCGAGTTAAACAAAGTCACTGCAGATTTGTAGTTTCAGTTGTGGCAGACATGCTCAGCTCTACTTTGGTCTTGGTTCAGGTTCACTGCTTTTCTGCACACTGAACAGTTGTTTGACAAAATGCATCCTGCATGCAGCTCCCCCGAAAACCACAAAGTGCTGGTGCAACAGGTCTGCTGGAGTTCAGCATGCTAATCAGTGATGCTGAGGGATGTTTGCAGGAGTACTGCTCTTTAAATTGGCTTTGATCTGTGTGTGTGCGGACGCTTGTGTATCAGGGTTTTCAACCTCTGCACCGTCCGCTTGCTATTTCAACTTTTGGATCAATAGATTTTAATCTTATCTGCCTTGATTTGCATGGCTGCTATCTCCGTCCTGTGTCTGTCTCTGCGTCGGACAAGGTCGTCCAGTCCCCCCACTCATCTATCAGCTTCCATCGTTCCCTCTCACAGAGAGTGAAGCTGAGATTTATCTCCGTCAGTATTTCAAATTTCACTTCTAATAATCAGAAGAATCTTTGTGTTTCTCACTGCAGGTTCTTTGTTCATTGAATAAATCCTCTTAAACCAGCACTCGCAGGTTCAGACTGTCGTGTTGCAGGTTCGGAGATGCTCTGACTTCAGGCTGGAACAAACACACACTAAATCACAGCTCATTTTCAGTCAGAGTTAACAGGAGTATGATATCAAGGCTGAGACAGCAGGGTGGAGCTGGACTCAAGGTTTGGGTGTGTACCAAGAAAATGTGTGTGTGGGGGCAGGTTTGTTTTTGTGTGTATGTGTGTGTGCGTGTGTGTGGTGTGTGGGAGGGGGGGTTGCATATTGATCCTAAATGACGACAGTCAGTCTCTCTGATCTCAGCCGGACCCCAGGCCCTCCCATGGAGCAATCTGCAGCCACAGCCAGTCCCCATGGCAACCAGTATGTGCGTGTGTGTGTGTGTGTGTGTGTGTGTGTGTGTGTGTGTGTGTGTGTGTGTGTGTGTGTGTGTGGGTTGGTGGGTTGGAGAGAAATACCGAAGTTATCGTTCTGCTACTCCTCCTCCACCTTACTCTATTGCTCTCTCTCTCTCTCTCTCTCTCTCTCTCTCTCTCTCTCTCGCTCTCTCTCTCTCTCTCTCTCTCTCTCTCTCTCTCTCTCGCCCTCTCTCTCTCTCTCTCTCTCTCTCTCTCTGTGGATCTCCCTCTACATCATGTCTGTATTCGTCCTTGAAAGACCAGGATTCTCTCTAAGTGTGTGTGTGTGTTCTTGTTTGTCTATCTCTGTGAGGACACATTTGACTGTTGGATGGTTGCAGAGACAGACAGAAGTGAGGACTTTCTGGACGCTCATGTAAACGAGAGCAGTGTGTCGCTGAAGCTTCAGTCAGGAAAGTGTTAGATGTCAATGCACATGATCACTCTGCCTTTCTCTTGATTTGAGCACAAACACAAATTCATGGGAAATGATGAGAGAAGTGTTCATGTGTGACATTTCTGTGACTGCCATCGTAATTATTCTCCACTTCAGTCAGACGACTCTGAAAGCCTTTTTCTTATATGTCTTTATTTGCACGAGTATCCTGTGAGTCCAGAATGAATACAGACATGCTTAACACAGCAGACATGAAGCTGATGGTAAACCTTCCTTACCTTTTAGCGTGCACAAATAGAAGTGCATGTTCCCATTAAAGCCTGACGTAAATCTGCCTTTTAGCAGACATCAAGGAAAGTAGCTTTAAAGTGAGGCAGGTGATGAGACGCTTTCCTGGGAGCGTCATTGATTTATGTTTGTGCGGCTGCTCGCCTTGTAATTCTTTCTAATAGTAGCTGACTGGAGGCAACAGTACACACACTCTTATTTACAGCACAGATATATTTATATATATATATATACAGACATAGATGTGCAAGAAAGAAGATGTACGTGCTCTGTTCAGGCTGCTTTCTTCACCAAACTGCTGCAACTAAGCTCAGACCGAAGCAGCTCCACACACACACACACACACACACACACACACACACACACACACACACTGTCAGACATGCACACACACACACACACACACACACAGTCAGACATGCACACACACAACGCTGGCTCTGTTAAAAATAGTTTTATACTTTATTCATTATTGTTATTACTAAAAACACAAACATGCATGCATAAACTGGATCCTGTTTGGACATGCATTAATGGAGAGGTCTCAGAGTTTTGGGAGGGTGGGGTGGGGGGGGGGGGGGGGGGGGGGCAGCGTGAGCACTTGACAGTGCTCAGGAAGTGGACATGCACCTCTCCATCCACCAGGACAATTTTCAGGACTTGGTCCATGCCGGGACTTCCGGACCCTCCGGTTCCCAACCCCAAGTCCCTTCAGCCTGAGTTACTGCCCCCCCCCCCCCCCGTTGGTCCCGTCTCCCGTCTACTTGGTCCCTCCTTTATAGATCTGCGACAGTCAGGTTGAAGGTGAAACGTCAGAGGGGCGATTGAAGCCTTTTATACAAACTAATGATGGTGGAAGAGTAAGTCGACATATTTGAATTGATTGCATGCGTTTCTAAAGGGGCTGACTGATGGATGGACGGACGGGTGATGGGATGGAAGGAGAGATCTGATGAAAGGAGGGACAGATGGATTGATAGATGGATGGATGGTTGGCAGACTGACAGATGGATGGACGGATAGATTGGATTTAAGGATGTGTTGGGTGGACGGACGGAGCTCGGTTAGACCTGGTCAGTATTCTCAGTAAAACTTAAAGAGCTAAACATGGTAAAAAAAAAAAAAGCAGAGCTGTAATTGCAATTCATTTCCAGCGAGGGCCCCTGGGGTAGCACGAGCGCGTTTGATCCCAGAGGCGAGCTGGTGTCGAAGCGGAGAGATGCAGTCATATGTATGCAGAGGGAGGGCAGAGCGGGCGAGCGAGCGAGCGAGGGGAGCGAGGGAGCAGAAAGCCTTTTAATATTCCGGGCCATGGGGTTGAGATGAGAGACTGCTCTCATACCTTCAGGTTCATGAGCATAATGAGATTTTTATTTTGCTGAGTGCAGTCTGTCTGTCACGCACAAACCTCTTTCTGATCACTTGTGTGTGCCCATGAGCGAGTGTGTGTGTGTGAGTGTGTGTGTGTGCTGCAAACTCCTCCTGAGGGTCTTTATGTTTGAATATCAGCATCTGTGAATATGCATTTGTGCGCATGTGTGTGTGTGTGTGTGTGTGTGTGCACATTAGACACAGACACTCATTGTGGAGCAGGGTCATTACTCTGCACACTTTCCCCCCGGCTCGGATGACACTCATTGACTACAATTGACTTAAGTCTCACAATAAATACTCACAATATTAGCACACTTTCCCATTCTCTCGTCCTCACTTCGG
>NC_136702.1:24797983-24821591 GCF_947650265.1 Symphodus melops
AGAGAAGAAGAAGACGAAGACGAAGACGAGGAGAAGAAGAAGAAGAAGACAATGATGAAGAAGAAGAAGAAGAAGAAGAGGAGGAGAAGAAGAAGGAGAAGAAGAAGAAGAAGAAGACGAAGATGAAGACGAAGACGAAGAGGAGGAGAAGAAGAAGGAGAAGAAGAAGAAGAAGAAGAAGAAGAGGAGGAGAAGAAGAAGGAGATGAAGAAGAAGAAGAAGAAGAAGAAGAAGAAGAAGAAGAAGAAGAAGAAGAAGAAGAAGAAGAAGAAGAAGAAGAAGACGAAGACGAAGACGAGGAGAAGAAGAAGGAGAAGAAAGTGCGCGGGCAGCTTTCAGTGTTTTTCTACGACGCTGTAGTGTTCGAGGTCCGAGAAGGACGTTTCTCCTCAGGGATTAAAAACTCCATGTGAACTGTGATCATGATGACTCATCATGGCCGACCTGTCTTTTAAGTGACGATGACAAACACACACACACACACACACACACACACACACCACGCACACACACTGGCTGCAGTAAAGTCCCGATATAGAGCCAGTCATTAGTCATTGAATAAGTTCATCATGTTTTAATAACATGTGAAATCCTCTGCAGGAACATCTGAAGACTTCACCTCCATCTTTTAGGAGTTCTTTTCTTTGGTCCCACACCCTGAGAGTCATATTCACCCTTCTGTTTGTGAACAACTGCAGGAAAGATTCACAATCTGTCCGGACACTTAGACTTCCTGTGAGGTTATCAGGACCATCAAAGGATTTACTCTCTCCGGATTATTTCATACATTTCTAGTCAAATGTTTGAGATTCGCTTGAAACGTTTCTGAAAGCTGTTCTGTCCATGTTGATGATGAAGATGATGTTTGACTCATCATGATGTGTTTGTCTGGTTCGTATCTTCAACCTCCACGTTTAGTTTCACACCGAGCGTCTGTCCTCTCGTGAATGAAAATCTGAATCACATATCGTTTTTCAATACCATTATGCTCACACACACACACACACACACACACACACACACACACACACACACACGCTCACAGGGGAGCAATTCAGAAGTGTAGAGGGAGACACACACTCATGCAAACACACACACACACACACACACACACACACACACACTCAGTATTCGGCCTCTAATCTGCTCTTAATTCAGTTCTGGCCTTGGGAGACTTTAACTCAATTACACTCTGCCCCCCTTCCTCTTCCCTGGTCTCCATCTGCACACACACACACACACACACACACACACACACACACACCTTAATGGAGCTCTTCCTCCTTCACATACTTGAGCGACATCCATCAGCATGAAGTAGATTGTGCAGCTGTCTTGACGAGGAGACGATCTGACGGTGTGAAGAACAGCACAGATCTCTTCTCTCTGTATGAACACACCACGCTGATCAAAGCACTGCACGCCATCACGGCTCCATTAAGGGCTGAGCGATCGTTCCTAATCACATCCAGGTTATTAACCAGGAGAAGAAGAACTCGGGGTCTCATTATCTGATCGCTGGATTAAAAAAAAACAACAGCTGTGATGTCACGAGGTGGATCTGACTTTGGGCTTGTCAGCTGATCTGTCTGAGAGTTTGTGAACGATGCAGCAGTGTCAGTCTTTGTTAGCAGCTCCTCGGCAGGTTTCACTCTGTGTGTGACGTCGTTGTTCGGGACTTCAGCGTGTTCGCAGGTTTTCAGTCTGTAAAGTCTGAAAGACGGCGTGTGGATGTCTCTGTCACCCGTTCTGTTTCAGCAAACGTATCTGAACTTTAACAAAACATCTTTTACTCTCCGTGTGGATGACGACTCCGACGTCGAGTTGAGCACGCGCTCATGTCTATTTTCTAACTACAATATCTCTGACCCCACGTGAGGCGAGCAGCCACACGCTCCTCGCTCCGTGTCTGATCAGGAAACAAACAGAAAGTAAGAGAGCAGCTTTATCGACTGATGTAAAGTGGACAATGTTCAAATAGAAAGACTCTGCAGCGAGCTGATGTATGTGTGAGGCTCTGAGCTCCTCGTTGCAGGACGAGGAGAGCACGCACGCCAGCAGGAATCCATCTTTGTAAACGCCAGGCGCTTCAGTGGAGCAGTAATGAGAGTTAATGTGTTGGTGGGGAGAAACAATCAATATGAAAAGTAATACCTGCAGGATGGACTGGGTGGTGTTTGGGCTGCAGGGCCGGGAGGGGGGGGGGGGGGGGGGGTATTTGGTTACTGCGAGTAAACCTGGTGGATGCTGCTGTCTGCCTGTGTCTGCAGGGACCTCTGTTCTCTCCTCTGCAGGATGACAAACGGCGAGTTGTAAAACCGCCGGGGCTGCGGCCTCCATTTTGCCACCTCGCTGCTCGTCGGACAGAAGAAGATTTATCCTTCGATCAAACATTTATCTACCTGTACTCTGTGTGATTCGCTCCAAGACCTCCGCTAGCCCTTTTTAGCCGCGCTGCTAAAGAAGACAGATGGGAGAAATTAGCATCAGCTGGAGCTCTGCCACTGTTGCTTAGGTTACCAGAGAGCTATCGCCGCCACGTGCACGAGCAGCATTCACACCTCTGACCTGCAGCTTTTTAAAAATGGCTCCTTTTCTTCTGATCATTTTGTCCTTCAGTTAGCCTCCTTCACGTTCGACGTCTTTTCCTGACCTCGTTCATCGTTTTATTTCTACGATTTGACCTTTTTGTCCGTCCTCCGCTCCCCGTCAGACTCGTCCACTGAGCGCCCCCTGCAGGCCTGAAGCACTAACAGGCGTGTGTTTGCACATTCTGACTCCGTCTTTTGGATGTGTTTTTGAATTTGCATCCTTCCAAACCTCGTTGGATCATGAAATCATTTAGTTTGTCCACTGTCGATCGTTTGCCCTGTTTGTCTTTAATTGCTTTTTTTATTTATAATTATTATTTATTTTTTATTGCTCTGTTTTTTTAGACATAAAAACAGAGATTTTATTGATCATGTAGGTATCAGCTGTTTAGCATCATCAACAAGGTCAGTGTGATGAAGTCGGTCATATCTTAAAGAAGCTGAACATACAAAGCACAGGAGCTGTCGACTCTCCCTCTCGATGTCTTTATCTGCTTTTTTGCTTTTTAATCTGAAAAATCCAGTTGTCTTTTTTTTTTTTTCCTGCTTCGACCCTTAATGCTTCCCCACCTCCTCTCCCCTCTTTCAGCACATAATCATGGTTTACGATGCCGCTGCAGAGCTTGAAGTGGAGCCAGGAGAAGGTCGCGGGGGCAGCACGATGGAGACTGAGGGATGGAAGGTCAGAGAGGAGAGGAAGTGAGCAGGAGGGAAAGAAAAGGGCGAGATGGGGAGATTTATTTGCTGGCCTTGCAGACTGAATCCAGAGGAGCGCTGCCGCTCGAACAGCTCGATGCGGAGACCATCTGATTTCCAGGAAAGCGAAGCAGGACTTGGAAATGAGACGAGAGTACAACACTTGGTTTTTCCCTTTTTCTCTTTCTACACTTCTGCTCATGTTCATTTTGCACCTCTAATCGTCTCTCTGTGGTTCTGGCTCTGGTGTGAGGTGAGTCAGTCGATGGGGTGTAAAGAGCGAAAGGGTTCAGCCGGACAGGAGTGCCAGGAGGGGCCCAGCTCACAACACAAGCCAGCGAGGAAAGCACTTTAATAAAGGCAGGATCGTAGTTCCATCTATGAGCGTTCAGATCCAGCAACCCAAATCGTTTCCTTACTCCCATTAAAACCTTCAAATTAGATTAAAGGGAAAAAAATCAGGCAGGAGGGGAATAACTTCAGCTTTTTCTTGATTCGGGGCAGAAAATCCTATTTCATGGTGGTGTCGGATCCGTTTCCAAAAAAACTTTTTATCGACTCTCCCATCTGACTCGCTGAGGGACTCTTTTTCTAATCTGTCCCTCTCTCTTTCCTCCTCTTGTCTCTCTCTCTCTCTCTCTCTCTCTCTTCCTCAAAGAGCTGAGAGCGGAGAACAGCAGACGATCCTCGACTTCCCGGCATTTGTTTTTGATTTGCAGCCACTGAAGGCCTGCCCGCGCGGGTTGATTGTATTACCAGGAGATAGAGAGTAATTGAAGAGATTAAAACCTCCCCCTTCGCTCATTTGATCGTCTTGCAGAAACCGAGGAATGTCCATTAGGCCCGTGAATGTTGATTAGAGAGACAAATCTGAAGTCCAGATAGCTGATGATAGGCGAAGTGGATTTTCTGTGGTTAAATGTTTCACGATGTCATGTAGCGCTCATTTAGAGAAGAAGAAGGGAACAGCGAGGATCCGATTTGGATGACATGCTCATAACGTCATGTGGAGCCATCAGACTTTCTGGAAGAGCATCACAGGACGGACGGTCATGGATGTAAGGCGGAGGGGATGTAACAGTTTGGAGTGATGTATGGCTCAGTGGGATGCTGCGGGGAACCGAGCGGAAACATGTGATTGTCTCTAACTTGTCGACATGTTGTGAATGAAAGGCCGTCGTCACGTCCCGGCACGCTCTGTAAACGTCCGGACGTCGATGAGCTGATTGGAAACATCAGACGTCTCCTGATACACCTGTTGAAAGCAACAAGCGGCATGTGCTGCATGGATGAAGAGCCAAATCTGCAGCTCCGACTTAAAGGGACAGTCCACTTTAATAAATCCAGCGTTTTACAATAAGGTTTAATCGTCCATTAAAACGGCTTATTTGTGTCTAATCTTAATCTTAACCCTGGATTTTAAAAGTCACATCTTCTTTAAACTCCTCTTCATCTTCCTCTAACTCCAACATGTGTCTCTAGTCTCACTCCAAACCCCCCAATGATGAGAAAAGTCCATCCTCTCCGTTTTCTGCCTGCTCCACTTTTCAGAAAATATGTGCTCAAACAGGCCGTTTGGAGATGTTCCCTTCATGACATCACAAAGGGCAGTAGCCCCTCCCCCAGGTGGGTGACACTCCCACAGCTAGGTGTTTGTTCTGCCCTCTGAGTCTGCCTTCTCACCGTAAACAATAGGACATGGAGCCAGAAAGCAGCGAGTACACCCGAGCCCTTCCAGAGAGGGGGCGTGGTCAGACACAGCTCATTTACATATTTAAAGCTACAGACACAGAAACAGTCTGTTCTGAGCAGGGCTGAAATAGAGGGGTTTATAGACATGATCAAATACAGGATCAGAGTGGATTTACAACAACACACTTCACACACATGATGAAGAGGAGCGAGGACACTTAGAGGTGCAACGCTCCTCCTGCAGCCAGAAGAAGTGAGGATGTCAGACACTAAGATTAACAACCTGAGCGAGTCAGGGACAAAAAACAAACAGAGTGGATGTGTTTTCATCAAGGACGTCTGCACTGCAGCAGTTACATTTACTTCTTGGTAAAAACACTGACCCCCCCCCCCCCCCCTTTTATTAAAATGACTAAAACAACTTTTTCATTTCCAGTGAGTGTAAACCACAGATCATAGACGCTGCTTCTGTTCTGGTGAAGACTGAGCAGTAGGCTAACATGCTTACACAGAGTAGCAGGAAGCTAATCACAAGCAGACATAAAACACCTTCATCCTCCTCCGTCCTCTGCCTGTCCTGTAACTGCTGCACGACCTTTGACCCTGACTGTGGAGGTCCATGGCGGCCAATAATCCTCTCAGTCTCGCTCTGAGCTCGTTGTCTCATGCCTGGTCATGCACAGAAACAGCAGCCAACTGACACCGCTGCCAATATTCAGCCTCCTCCTGCTCCTCCGTCCTTGTTGCCTCAGAGCACGCCGAGACGCCGCAGCTATCCGTTGCTTTTTCTTAAACACGCGGCTGTCCTGAAGGATTATCAGCAAACACTTTGACTTTAATTTGCAGTTTCCCCTGCACGCAGAGACGTACAGAGTGATTCTGAAAAATCATAATAACTTTTGATGCGTGAATTTAAACAACAGTCGTCTGAACGAGATATTCAGCGGGCTCTAACCTTTCGCTCCTTTCCTTCCTTTGATTTCAGCTCCACTCAAACATCTGCCCCATCATGCTGAAACTCCTGCGTGTAATTTATTCCTCACACTCTCTTGGTGCCTTTTTCAAAATTCAAACTCTTGCGTCAGAACCTCCCTGCTGCCTCGATTTACGCTTCCTCCGTCTCTGCTGCCTCACACTCGCTCCATCCCAAACTCCCTCAAGGTTAATCACCACCACTTCTTTTACCAGTGAAGGCTCTTCATTTGAAACAGGAAGCACACCAAAGGTAACGAGGGAATTGAATGGAAAGATTTGTGAAGAGAAGGAAATGACAAAGTACAGTCAAGGAGACAGAGAGAGAGAGAGAGAGAGAGAGAGAGAGTGTCACAGAAAGACAAATCTTCACAAATAAAAAAATAGGCTCATCGCTCTCTGAATCAATAAGTGTAAATCCACAAGTCGCTCTCAGGGAGGCCGATCGATATGAAAGATTTCTCCATTTGCAGCCGCGTGCATCCACACTCATTGACATGACCGGGGTAATGAGACCAGGGCGGCTCCTGCCAACCACACACACACACACACACACACCCCTCAGAGGAGTGTTGTTGTACTCACAATCGGATTTGGGCTCGAGACCACTTTTTGAAGGTTTTGGTCTTTTGGAATCGAAGCAGTTTTGCTCGGTCTTGTCTCGGTCTCAGACTGGGCGGACTCCCGATTTTAAATCCAGACCTGCACTGAGAGGACGCCGCTTTCTAAAACAGCAAATAACTGATTAAGTTGTTTGAATTTAAGCCAGTGTGACGATTGCAACCCCTCCGGTGTTACGTCCAAGAGAGCCACAGAGATATTTAAGGTCTTGGCTCAGCCTCCATCCCTAAATGCCTTGGTCTTGGTCTTCTCTTGGTCTTGGTCTTGGTCTTGGTCTTGGTAGTCTAGCCTCAGAGTCTGCATGAAACAGTCAGTGGAGCAGTTGCTGCAGTGGGTTTCTTCCTCTGCTCTCTTCAAAATGAAAACGATTGAAATGCACAGAGTGACTAAGGACAGGAATCTGTATTCTTGGCGGTTTGGTGTGATGGACGGATCACTTGGACTCTCAATCTTGCAAAACGTCTCAAATTCCAAGTAGATTGCAAATACCAGAAGTTATGTTTCTGTCTGCTGCAGAGATAGTCCTCATCCCTCCCTGGCTTCACGTCATCTATTCCATGTCCATCTCTTCTCACCACTTTCTCGCCTGACTTCTCCACATGTGGCCTAACGTCTTCATGTCCGTTGATGCCCACTGTAAATGTTGTTCACAGAGTCATTTCCTGCTGACTAGGTCCGGCTGTAGTTATCAGTCCACAGCAGCTTCCTGTCAGGTACTGAAAATATAAAAGTTTAGTGAATGACCTGCTGTTAAAAAAAACGTTAAAAATGTTCAATTAGCCCTCAGCTCTGCTAATCATTCCTGTGTGTTTCTGCTTTGCATCCATTTAAGTTCAACTTTGCGTCTTGCATTAATTCTCACAAGGCCATTACCGGGCAACAGGTGCAGGTATTGATAGAGTCTAATGCAGCAGTGAAGGATAGCCTGTGTGCATGGAGTAGCATTAGTTTTAGGGATTAACATTTGCTTCTGTAAAGCAGCTTTTCAATAACACCTAATGAAGCCTGCTGTCACTTGGTCTTATAGTATTTCACTGGGTCACATCAGCTGACAACAGGCCGATTGTTAACTTCTGCAAGAATCGACATCCTGAAAGTGAACGAAGGCTCGTCTGTGTTCAAAACTTATTTCCTCCACAAATGTAATTATAATAATAATCAGGCATTTTATTGGTAGAGCACTTTACATTCGAGAATCTCAAAGTGCTACAGAGTGAATCAAGTCACTCTCAAGGCTCCTGATTGGACGTCCTGCAAAACTGTGTATGAGAAAATAAACGCTGCAGTCATAAATCAGGTAGGATGTTAGAGCTTTAATGTGATTATTAAATCACTTCTGGTCATCCATTCATCCATCCATCCATCCATCCATTTATTCATCCATCCATCCATCCATTTATTCATCCATCCATCCATCCATCCATCCATCCATCCATTTATTCATCCATCCATCCATCCATTCATCCATCCACCCATCCATCCATCCATACATACATACATCCATCCATCCATCCATCCATCCATCTATACATCCATCCATTTATTCATCCATCCATCCATCCATCCATCCATCCATCATCCATCCATCCATTTATTCATCCATCCATCTATACATCCATCCATCCATCCATCCATCCATCCATCCATCATCCATCCATCCATTTATTCATCCATCCATCTATACATCCATCCATCCATCCATCATCCATCCATCCATTTATTCATCCACCCATCCATCCATCCATACATACATACATCCATCCATCCATCCATCCATCCATCTATACATCCATCCATTTATTCATCCATCCATCCATCCATCCATCCATCCATCATCCATCCATCCATTTATTCATCCATCCATCTATACATCCATCCATCCATCCATCCATCCATCCATCCATCATCCATCCATCCATTTATTCATCCATCCATCCATCCATCCATCCATCCATCCATCATCCATCCATCCATTTATTCATCCATCCATTTATTCATCCATCCATCCATCCATCCATTTATTCATCCATCCATTTATTCATCCATCCATCCATCCATCCATCCATCCATCCATCCATCCATTCATGTGCACATGTTTTTTCACTCTTTGCATCTCTTGATGAAATGTTTACATTTAAAATTTGAATTTTTAATGTTCTTTATTCACTGTAACTTTTAGCTGACAGAAGCAACTTCAACATTCAAACGAAGCTCCAGTTGATCTAAAAGTGTCAGTCAGCATCCAACCGAAGGTGATTATTGTAACATCTGTGCAAACAGCTCTGATGAGGTTTGTTCTGATAAACATTTAGAGAAATGAAATGAAATGATTCTCAGCTTCCACATGAATCCCTCAGAGCTCCTGAGTGCATCGTGTTCACTGAGACTCTTTTGCTTTGTTCTCTGTCTTTGGTTTTATAAAGTTTATCCGTTAGCTGCTGCTCTTCTTGCAGGTGCTATCGCAGCTTTTATTATCCTCCCTGCTTCCATTCACATCTCTGTTTTCTTTCCCACATTAGCGCTGCTTTAGCCGCTGTTATGATAACAGAGCCGACCTGACCTGATCGGTCGGCCTCTTCCTCCCCTTCAAGCCTTCCATGACGGGACCCTTTGCCCCATTGTTCTCTCTCTCTCTCTCTCTCTGTATCTCGCTCGCCCTCTCTCTCTCTGTCTGTCTCCTTTTTCATGATTGCCCAAAGGCCTGTTGTGGACTCCTGCGCTCTCTTTTTTAACCTCTTGGTTTATTTACCTTGGCCTTCAGAAAAGGACAAGTGCTGCTGGTGTTTAAGGTCAGATTGAAGTAGTTGGAGGAAATCCCACAGTTGTTGTTGCATTTGTTTTCAAGGCTGCCGGAGGTTTGTGTGGAGGCAGATAAAAGACGCTGCTTGAATTAAAAATAAAGCTTTTCTAGGATCCTGAGCTGTAAAGTGATACTCTCCCAAACGAGCCACAGACATTATACCTTCTGCTCCTTGGACACAACCAACCTGCAACTTTCTGCACCTTTAACTTGTTAAGATGCAGTTGTTAAAAAAAAAAAACATCATGGAGCCATCTTGGATCTTAAACTCCAGGCCGATGAGATAAGAGGATTAAATCTTGTCTTTAGAGTCGACTCTTATCATCCTGTCTTCTGTTTCTCCTCTCATCCACCTGACACCTGTGTGTTTGTGTTTACAGCACAGATAATCTCCTCTCACACATCCTGCCTCTTTAAAAGAAGGCACTCAGTGGAGAGGGGTGTGTATGTGAGGAATTTGATAACAGAAAGCAGCAGCTCAAAGTCAGCCAGCAACACAAGCTGGCATTTCTCACAGAGACAATGCTCGTCTGTTTATGTCAGAAGATGTATGTGCAGAAGAGAGCAGGACGTGCAGCACGTCACCTGGATCGGGTCGAACACTAAACAACTCCCCACACGTTAAGAAGCGTGTTCCTCATCAGCTCGTCTTTATTAAAACTCTGTGAATAACGTTTGAAGCACGCCATCATCGTACATCGACCCATTTCATCGCTCTAATCAGTGCGCCGAGTCTGGATCCAATCAGCCCTGCATCTGTCTGCTGCCAGACTGCACAGTCCACACACACACACACACACACACGTAAAATGACCGTCCCCTGACACATTCAGACCCTTTGTATTTAATGCAACATTTCATGAGTGCATTAATCCTGGTCTGAAACCTGCAGCTGGCTCTCATCCGTCTGCACCAGTGTGTATGGCAGGTTAGCAGCGTGTTTACTGCTCTGAGCGGGCAGTTTGACTG
The DNA here is from genome assembly GCF_947650265.1 of Symphodus melops. Classification (NCBI taxonomy): domain Eukaryota; kingdom Metazoa; phylum Chordata; class Actinopteri; order Labriformes; family Labridae; genus Symphodus; species Symphodus melops. The sequence goes on from NC_136702.1 coordinate 24,808,325, forward strand.
CATGCAGAAAGGAGCTTGTTTATACTCCATAGAACGTGTGGTTTACTCCATGAATGTGCGTCATGTACATGTGAATAACCAGGGCGGGTAAAAGTGCATTATTTCCATCCATCATGTCTGACCTCGTCCAGCCTGCAGAGTGGAGACTAGCAGGCCTCGGTCTGCAGCAAGTCTGTCCGGGCCCTCCAACCAGCGCTCATCACCATCATGTCTAACCTCATCAGCTGCATCGTTCTCACGTGCTGCGTTCAGTTTAGAGTGAGCCCTCCAACCAGCGCTCATCACCATCACGTTACTTCTCCAAGGTCAAAGGTCTCCCTTTAAAAACTCTACAGAGAACGAGTCAGGACAAGCAGCAGCATTCAGTCCTTTACATTATTCCTCTCTGAGACTTTCTTTGATAAATTCATCTTTTTACAGGAACAATGTTCAGCCATGCATTGAATCAGACGGGGCCGTCAGACGGGGTTTTCCCCCCTCAGGAGATTTTTCCTACTTTCATTCAGAATTTTTCCCGTTCTGCGCGGCTGCTGTGGTTTGATGTTTGTCGGCCTTTAGAGGCTGCGAGCAGTTTCCTCGGCTCGTGCTGCTCTGCAGACTTGCAGCATGAGGTCATTAAGGCTGATTAATATGTTGATTTCAATTATTTATTTATTTTTAAATACACTTGTTAGTCTGAAAGGGCTGCAGTCAGCGGGTTTTGTTCTCCCCTCACTTGATTTGTTTTAACATTTTGTTTGTTTGGTGTTCTTGTCTTTTTCATGTTTGACTTCATATAGTGCACTGTATAAAGGGAACGTCCAACTTTGTTGACAGAGTTCATCTCAGTAAACAATAACAGCTGTTTGCCGTGTGTGTGTGTGTGTGTCGTCCATCTTGGATGCAGATGTTTTTTTGATGAAGCTGATCCTCATTATGTTTGAAATGAAGAGTTTCACATATTTCTCTGCAGGATAAATTCATTGTTCGTGAGTGAGATCTGACTTTTTGTTACATCCGTTTAAATTGTTGCTAAATGACCAGAAACCAAGCTCATGTTTCAAGCTCATATTCTGGTAAACAGTGTGAGATTGTGTTTGCATGTAGCTGCATGCTAACAGAGCCATAGCTGGTATGTGCAGATAAGGTGCAGCCACGTTTGTGTTCGTATCGCTGGATGCTGGAGTTGTACATGTGTGTGTGTTTCATGCACGTGCAGACCTGTGTGTGTTTGCAGACCTTCCACTCCCGATGTTTGCTCAGAGATGAGGACCACAAAGCGACGCTGTCGGCTGTGAAGAGCAGATTAAGCACCTTCACACCTTGACTACACACACACGCAGCCGAGCGCTAACAGGAAGGTACACACGAGTCAGAGAGGGAGCAGTAACACAAACACAGCCACCGTCAGATCATCATTTCACCTGAGACGTCTCTGACCTGCTGACCTGGAGAGGTGCAGGGCGGGTTGGTCTTTGAATTAGAGAAACACTCTGTCACTGAGGCTTTAAAGACATCAGAGAGAGGCCGCTCCGACCACGCACGGAGAGTCAGAGGAGAGAAATAAGAAGTCATAGATCCTGTGTCCTGATGTGTCTTAAAGCCTCTCTCTCTCAGGTTTGTCTTGAGCTTCACAGGAGTTGAACTATGAATCAACACTTTGGCCAAATGAACCCTCAATCTGAAACCTGTATCCCGCGCTGGAGGCTTTGTGGAGGAATATTATGTTTTCCTTTTTTCCTTCTCGACCCCTTCATCAGCGTCTTCGTCTTTTTCTGCTTCCACGGTGGGACGAGTCAGGCCTTCTGCCATTTTCTGTCTCTAGGCTGTGTTCGCTCGTTACATGTGAGTCACTCATCCGTGACACGCTCATAAGTTCACAGAGAGATTGGCTCTGTCTCTTGAGTTTTCAGTTTTTAACTTCAGTTTTGGTGACCTGAGAAAACATAAAGAGAAAAAACATGGCAGAAATGAGTCCTTTAAATTTACCATCCAATCATTGAATGCTAAGCTCTCCGTCCATCGTCCTCTCACACACACACACACACACACACACACACACACACACACACACACACACAAACAACCAACCAGGTGATCTCTCACATCTGTTTCCTAACTCGGGGTCTCCTGGGAGATCTTTCAGGGGTTAATGGTGTGGGGACGCTGCTGATGGTCTGATAGCGTCCCACAAAGGAAGCAGGCCTTTAAGAGGGAAAAGGGCTCCACCATTAGCTTCCATTGATTTTTATTGATCCGCCATAGATTGTTATCAGGAGTCCTAACAGGCTGAGCAGTAACCAGGCTGTGTTTCAGCTCAGCCAAGCCTGAATCCTCCGTCTCCCGGACACACAGTGAGCGCTAATGCTGCAGGTTGTCATCAGTGCAGGAGGAGGCGGGGCGGGGGGGGTCATAAATGGACGCATGTTTCTGCCTGGTGTAACTCTACACTAAGCAGGAGAAGGTCCTGAATCAAAGCAGAGGTTAGCGGCGCACTGATAAAGCTGATCCTGAGTGTTGTTCGGGCGCTTTCTGCTGACCTCAGCCGCCTGACAAACAGAATATGATACTGAGATGATGTGATAGTGGTGAGGCCTGTTTAGCTGCACATTACTCAGGAGAGTCTTGAGGGAGAGAGAGAGCAGAGGAGCAGATCAAATGTTTTCCCTCAGGAAGATGAAGACGCTGATAAAGGACTTTTTTGTGTGTGTGTGTCTGAGAATTGGCCGTACATCAGCATTCAGGAGCTGCAGCGGCTCGAACCCGAACACAAGAACACTTTGACATAAAGATTCTATCGTTCTGATTCTACGTCTCTTTGCCCTAAAGAAATGCATCATCACGATTAAAAGGATCAACAGCCATACTATCAAGACTTCAACTTTATTTATCCATGTGGGTTCAAGGAATCTGAATGAGATGTCTCCTTCTGGATTAGCTGGAGACAGATCATCACTGCTAACTGGCTGGTTTGAATGTGACACCAAAGGGTTGTTCCCCTGACCAATAAACAAGAAGACAAATAGAGTCTGTATGGGTGTATATAACACTCGTGCTCTCAGCTCATCACGCTGCAGAAATGTGTATTCTGCTCGTGCACACTTAAATCTCACATCTCATATATCGGCTTGCAGTGAAGATTTGCACGCTGGGTTTTAAATAACACAAAGTGTATCTTGAAATTTTCCAACAAATAAAGCCCTGAATGTTTGAACGCTCTCTGCAAACCTGCGATTAGTCTCAAAGTATTTGTTTCAAGGCCAAACATCACAGGGCTCCTTCCCCGCCGCTCCTATAGAACCGAGCGCCGCCAACACAAACAGCGAGTGTCAAATAGTGGGAAAATGAAAAATGAAATCACTTTTGGAAAGTAGAAAGTCAATATTTAGCCCTTTGAACAGAAACAACATGAAAGGGTCAGAGCGCATTCAGGCTACAAAAATGTAAACACAGATCTGTTTCCTGACTGAACGCCGAACGCTTTCAGACACGTCCCGCCTCCTTCTCCTGCTTCATGCTCTCACGCTGACTGATTCCCATTACACTGTGAGACATCACAGCAGCCTCTCATCCATGTACGACCAAGTGTGAGTGAACAAACAATCTGACGTCTCACTGAGGATGACTGAAGACGGGCCTCGGAGGCCGGACGGAGACGATGGTTGTTCAGGTTTCTGCAGCTCACACACACAAACAATAGACTTTAAAAGATGCATAAAGCCACTGTGACCTCCTCCCATTGGTTAGTAGACTTCCTTTTTCATGCCTTGAATTCTGCTGTTTGGCCGTCACCATCTCTGAATGCCAGAAAAAATCCTATTCAGCGTCGAGTGAGGAGGTCAAAACAGAATTAACGGCGTTAAATAAATACTGAACGCAGAGACAGAAACATGTTAAACACTAACGTGCCGATAAATGATGCTAGAGATTCAACAACGCTCAGACTTGATGTCCAATAAAGCTCACAGCAGACATTGTCTGATATTCCATCCATCTGTTATCGATACGGCTTTTCTCTTTCGGGGTAGCAGGGGGTCATCTCTCTTCTGATTGGGCGAGAGGCGGGGTTACATTCTGGACACTCCCATTCACACCTTCGGACAGTTCAGAGTCAGCAGGTCAGCTAACCAGCAGGTAAGCTAACCAGCGTGTGTGGGAGGAAGCCGGAGAGAACCCACGCCATGCACGGGGAGGACATGCAGACACAGAGAGGCTGCTGTCAGATGGGGATTCAAACCAGCAACCTCCTCACTGTGAGCGCTAAACCCTGAACCTAATCTAGCCCTAATCCGATATTTACTGTACAATATGAGAAAGGCTCTGACAGCACAAACACAGCCCAGAGGTTAAAGGTCAGGGACTGAATTAGCTGAGGTGACACCTAGCCGACCACCTGTCACTCAAGGAGGCCACGCCCCCTAATTCTACATCACTGTAAGCCTCAATATAAAGCAAAAAAAGGGGAGCCGGAGAGAGAGACGAACAAAACAGGATAAAGAATCTAACATGTGGACTGATGAGGATCGACTCACTGTTGGAGCCTCTAGTGGTCAGCGGAGGAACTGCAGTTATTTCAGTTCCAGTTTTCTCGTACAGTCGAACCGTTAACAGGCAAGAAACCCACCGCCAACCTTCAGTTTAATAAAATATCAAGAGCTCTCACTTCTGAGAGCTCTTGATATTTTATTAAAACTTTGAACTACTCTTCTTTATTCTTCCTGGCTTTCTCTTCCTTCATCCCTCCTTTCAAAACTCAGCCGCCCAGAGCTGAGCAAACAGGCCGACTGTGAGACAGAGGAGGAAGAGAGGGAGGGAGGCATCAGATGTTGGTATGGAAAAGTGGGAAAAAAAGACCAGAGTCGATGTTAAATAAAAAGTGTGGAGAAAGGTGGATGTGGAGGAGGAGGAGGAGGAGGAGGAGGAAGAGGAGGAGGGGAAATAAGAGGGAAAGAAAAACAGCAGTGATTGACAGTTTGGGAGTAAATCCCCGATCAGTGGCTCATGCAGAGGGAAGGAGCCTCACAAAGGGCAGGGATCAGTGACGGTGAAGAGGTGGTGGCAGGAGCAGAGAGCCGGTGGAGAGGGAGGAGAAAAGTTTCTCTCAAAGGAACAGCTGTTGTGTTAGAGACCAAGCGGAGCTCCTGCTGGGAGGATTTCACTCTGTGTCACCAGGAGGCCACAGAGTTGGAGTAAATATGTTGGACTTAAATGTTCACGTGATGAGAGTTTACTGCAATCAACCCGAGGTTTCAGGAAACCGCTGATACTCCCCAAGGTGAAACATTAAGTGTTTGTCCCATTTCCCATTCATCAAATATGACAGTTTGGTCACTGACCCAACAATTCAAAGTATTCCACTTTAGGTTATCCCATCAGGAACCTTTATGAACCTGGCCTTAAAGGCCCGTGATGTTTAAAAGACCCCATTTGGATTTATGGTTTTAACCAACCGAGGCCAAAACTCTGGTGAAGTCGTGCACGTGTTCTGTAAGGACGCCCTCCACTTTAAAGGTTCGGTCTTGGGTGAAAAGAAAGGACTGTTTTTATACGTGTTGTTTTCAGCTCGTTCACCTTTTTCAGTTTGTCGTCTCGTCTTGTTCTGTGGACTGAAACGCTGGAACAGATTAGCGCACACTCCCTGTTGAAATGCTTTTTGAGCTAGCTCAGACATGCTAAGCTAGCTCAAACTTTCCGTGGATTGGCTTGCATTTAGGGGGGGGGGGACATCTGTGTATTTGATCATGTTGAAGTGAAAAGAGACTTCATCGTGGATTTATTGACATCAGATTGAGGAGCCTGCGAGCGTGCGACCGCGCCGTTGACCTCGGCTCTTTCCCGATGTGAACCCTTCTGTCTCTTCTCTGTCCTCTCTCATCACACAGGCTTCTCTTTGCCGGATCATCGGCCATCCTCGGACTTCTTTTCTCTCTATCCCTGGGCTTTCAGGGCCTCTTCCATATGTTTCAGATCTCGATCCAAGAGATTGAGCCTCTCCTTCTGTCCCTCTCTCTCTCCGTCTCTCTTTCTGCATGTTGTGTCCTTCTTTTTTCCAAAGTGTGCGTTTTCCATTTTCTCTCCTCCCTCAGTGAGCTTCCCTCCTCGTTAATCTTTGTAGCCGTTAGTCAACACCTGGCGTTGCCAGTTCTTCAGTCTTTCTCCTCACATGTACTCTGGAATATTTCTAGAAAATCCCAGGTCTGCGTCTGAGATCATGATTCTGGATAAGTAAACCACCTATATTACGAGTGGCGAGCGACAGCGGTGTGAAAATGGTCTCCTGGACTACCGCCGCCTGCTGGCGTGGAGACGTATTTCAGACTGTATCATGTTTTAGTGGCCAAAACAAAACAAGGTGAGGCGACGTCACAGGCGCTCTACATCATCTGGTTCTTCGTCGTGTGGTTGGTGTTTCACAGCCTTTGCACCTTCACACCGGTCCCTCGCTGTGGGACATTCTCCATGTTGGAAAGCAGAAGTTAGATAGTTTCTTTATGTGCACAAAGATGAAGCCCGTCACGTGCTGATCATGTGATCACATGACGACAGGAGGAGGTTTCTTCTTGTCCTTCGCCAACACAGTCACTGGTTATGAGAAGTCTTATGAGACTGAATGTTGATCTGGCTCCTCATTTGGTCATCAGCCGCAGAGTTCATGCCCTCGGGTCATGTGACTCGGCGACACAGCTCTTTGTTTCCTACTTTTACTACTTGAACAAACGCACGCCACTGGAACGTTGTGTCCACCTTTAAACTCGAGTATTTTTTAGTCACCTGGTGGAATGAAATCCAGATTTACCTCATCTTAGACAAAATGGACTGGATCCAGGTTTTCCTTCCTCTCTGCAGAACACTCCAACTTCAGCTGACAGAGAGATGTGTGTGTGTGTGTGTGTGTGTGTGTGTGTGTGTGTGTGTGTGTGTGTGTGTGTGTGTGAAAGGAAATAGCATTGATTGACACCTGGGGAGTTAATCCTCTCACAATTACACAATGAGGCATGGAGAATATGACAAGTGAGAAAAAGAGAGAGAGAGGGGAACGCCCGAGGACCTGAAGGGAGAGTCGTCTCATCTCGTTTTACGCTTTTGCAGAAAACTCGTCTCAGAGATGGAGCTTAAAAAAACAAGATGTGATCGAAGCACCTGGCTCGCCCACATGTGTGTTTTCCTGTGAGATGCTACAATCATCACTTTCTTTGGGATAGAAAATCTGCTCCGACTTCTGAGTTTCAAACGGTCAAACGGAGAGCACGGGCGAGGAGATGGAGCTGACTCCGCCCCCGCTGTCCGCTGGGAAGGAGGCTTGGCGTTTCCAAGGTGCTCAATAAAGCTGCTGAGTGCCCAAGCACACACACACACACACACACACACACACACACACACATCTTCCATGTGTCTCGAGTCAATTCCATCAATGAAAGCCCTCTTGTTTCACATCCAGGATCCCACCACCAGCACACTGGTTCATCGACGGCCAGCTGGTCTTTAACACCGAACATCTTCGCCACTTTCACCGTAGGGAAGGAGTGCAGTCGATGGGGAGAGTTGTTCCTGGGGTTTCTGACGGGGACGTCATGAAACCACCTCCAGATTCGTCTTTTGTCCCCCAGACAACCCCGGAGCTCATCGATATATTTGCTTCCTCTCTTAAATCTCCATCTCTCCTCGTTCATTCACATGTTTCAAACAACGACTTCACTTCTCTTCGCCTGTCGTCCATTTCCCACCAGCCTCTTTGCAGACCCGTGAAGCTAAACACACCAACGAGATCGTCACCCGTCGGCCTTTCTCTTGAGCGTGTGGCGTCGGCTGGCGTGGAGGAATCACTCTGATTGGCAGACTGCGAGGTGGCGATCTGATTGGCAGGTAGAGACTGCAGCAGAGAGGAGGGCGTGTTGCTCGTGCTGGCGTGATTTGTCACTTTGGCCTTTTCTGCATTTATGAATCTGAGGGTGAAATGAAAGTAGAAAAAGCAGAGTGACATCCGTCAACAGTGACGGAGAGAGAAAACTCACACGGTCATGATGAAGAAACATTTGTTGATTTGTTTCCTCTTCAGAACAACATTTTACCCGTTCATAATGATTGTTGGATTATTGTGTGGAAGCGTCTTCACATCATTGTGCATATCTCCAGAGCCCCTCACACTCCCCCCCCACCCGCCCTTTTATTTTCACAGGACATTCAGGATCCACACACACACATACCACACACACCAGCGCACACAGTCACACGGTCACACCAACAAAACACTGGGCCCCCCCACGGACTCTATAGACGCCATTTCACAGAGCATCTCCTGCTAAGCTGCAGGTCGATCTTAAGCCAACAAGCACCATTAACGATGCCATACTGGCCTTTATGAAGGCCGCGGGGGGGGAACATCCTGCTGGTGCCGGGCCTCACGGCTCCGAGGGTCGGGGGTTGGACTTTAGAGAACCGTAATGAGGTGGAGAGCAAGTTAATATTTTAACACTTGTGGCTATTGTTCAGCCATATGGCCCTGTCTCTGATACGCTCCTCTGAAGAGGAGGAAGAGGAGGAAGAGGAGGGGTAAAGAAAGGTTAAAATCATGAAGCATGCTTCATTTGTTTCAGGCTTTTTTACAGTTTGTGAAGAACAAATCATTCATCTGCTCTTGTGTGTGTTGTGATGTTATCTCTCGCAGCATCTTTGAACATTTAACATCCGTCAAAGACGTGCAACCAATTTCTGAAAGGGAGGGTGAGGGTTCGAGAGAAGTCTAAATGTAGGAGCGTGAATATGTCTGAACCCTGCAGGACACGTTTCATGTTCACTTTTTGAAGTTTTTAGATTTGCAGATGTATTTATTGTTTAGTTTGATCAGAGTTTCCTGCAGGAGGATCTTATAAGTCAGCTCCAGCTATCAGCCATCACTTTAAACAGGATTATAAAAATAAAGTTCTTTGACGCCATCTGAACATTTTCCACTCGACCTCGAAACACGTTTGTATGAAGTTTTAGATTTCCTCTGGAGGAACATCGAGGGCTCGAGCGATTTGAATTTCATTCAGAACGACAGAGCACTTTATGTGTCTGCAGGAGTTTAAACCTGCATGTTGGGATCTCGGTCAGGATTTACTTACATCTTTAAGTTACTCTCTTTTTTAGATGCATTTTTTTTTACGTTTATATCTCTTTTAATTTTGTGTGATTTTTCTTCTGCCATCCTGCTTTGCTGCTGTAAAGTTCTCCGTTTGTGAGATGAATGAAGGATCATCACATCTATTTGTGCAAATGCACGAGTTGTCAAATTAAACAGTAAATAACTGAACGCTGCAGAACTACCAGCGGAGACACATGAAGACGAGTGGTGTTTCTTATTTCACGATTGGGGTGGTTGTTTATTTCCTCGGGGCCTGAAAGTCTCTGAAACCAGCAGCAGTCAGACTCAAAAGAGCGAGGAAGCGTAAAGACGGAGAAAACCCTTCATAGGATTGAAGATATGAGCTTTGATGATTTGGGACAGACAGACAAAACACCTCAGGGGAGGAGCAGAGAGGGAGAGAAAACCTTTACATCTGGAAAAGACTCTGACAGGAAGCCACCCATCTGTGGCCAAACAGCTGGGGGCCAGACAGAGCGGACCCCGTCAGCTCTGAGTGTGTGTGTGTGTGTGTGTGTGTGTGTGTGCTGTGGCGAGCAGGTGGGGGTGGCAGGAGAGAAAAAAGGCTAAGTCACCGGTCTGGAACGCTGGATGTCACAAAGATGTCTTCTACGGCACCAAACTATCAGCGGCAGGACGTCTTCGAGGTGGGAACAGACAATTAACCTGTTGGACCAACTGTCCTCATGGCTGCTCACAACAAGTGTAGCTGACAGGTCCCCCCCCCCCCGTCTCCCCCCCCGCTAATCCCTCAGTGTTTTAATTTCCCCGCCGCATCTGCCAGAGATTACCCCTCGCTGCACCTCAGGTATGTGTGCGAGGTGAAAAGTGTGGATATGTGCTTTTAATCCACCTGTTTGGATGATGTTGTATTATATAAACATGCATTAGTATGCTGAACGTTAAAAACATGTGAGTCACAGATGGACAGTGATGAAGATTGTTCTTATCTGTCTGCGTCTCCAGCTAAATGTCAACGTGATGTATTTACTGTTGCTTTTGTGGGCGACTCATTCTCTTCAAATATGAAAACAAAAATCTCCCACAGAAGAAACCGTCACTCCGGCACGCTATTCACGACTGTCAGCGTTTAAACGTGTGCAATCGACACCTTTTGTTCGTCTCTTACTCAGAATGAAATGGTGACACGGCGCTTTGTCCTGACATGTCATAACAACGCTCCGAGCCAGCCGCGCTCACGGGACAGCTGCTCAGGACTTGGGTTTCCTTCTTTTTAAAAGCTTTTTCCCCCTCAGGTGTGTGTGTGTGTGTGTGTGTGTGTGTGTGTGTGTGTGTGTGTGTGTGTGTGTGTGTGTGTGTGTGTGTGTTCCCTCCTGTGTCGACTTCAAAAGTAGAAGAGTTCACCTCCGGCAGGTTTTTAACTTCTTTTCGTGCCCTTGAAGTCTCTGGAGTAAAATGTGTTTTGGATAGCTGGGTAAGACGTGTGTGTGTGTGTGTGTGTGTGTGTGTGTGTGTGTGTGTGTGTGTGTGTGAAAGTGAGTGAGGGCTCGTTCAAAGTGAGTGATGATGACTCTGTGACCGTTGAAACCTGATCAGATGGGGTCAGCTCGCTGCTGTTTGTGGCCCTTTTTGAAGCGGTTTGCAGGTGGCGCCCACAAAGAGAGACACAGGTGAGCTGCACCAACACGAGTACAAATACACAGGAACACAAGACCATTAGTCCAATCATCAGGCGCTGACTCTCACTCTTATCTTCCAGCTGATTTTGAGGAATCTTCCTCACATGCACCTCGGAGCAGGACAGAATCCCTGACGGACCGGAGCGGGGACGCAAGGAATGAGAGGTCAGAGGAGCGATGCAGAAGTCCAACGCTTGTGTTTGTGTTCACAGCCTGAAAACTTCAGCGTGTGTTCAGGAGCATGAACCTGTCAGCAGGGTGCTAGTCCAGTCCCGGGATCTCCAGTCCCAGTGTACAGACCAGAACCTGACCCAACATCCTGGACCCAGCCGTTCAGTCGTGTTCTTCCGGGTGCATCCTGGACTGTTTTCCCCGCCGTCTCCTCCGTGATGTTTATTAAGGAGCTGATCTGCTTTAACGTGTCCATGGCGTGACGACAATATTACAGGAAGTAGTTTGAAATGTTTGAGTGGTGAAAAGTGAGGAACAACGTTTTCTGTTTGTTTGAGAGCTCAACAGGAAAACAAGAAATAAATGGAAACAACAGCCAAGTCAGATCTGTGTGTTCTGTACAGACGCTGTCGTGCACACACACACACACACACACACACACACACACACACACACACACACACACTGTGCCGGTCTGTTGTATAGCAGGAAAGGACTGTAAAGCTTTCCCAGGGGAAACGTCAGCACAGCCGTTCAATGCACATTGTTATTAGGCTGTTTTTCTTTAAGCGATCCTCCCCACCATTCCCCCCCCCCCCCCCCCCCCCCCCCCCCTCTCTCTCTCTCTCTCTCTCTGTCTGTCTCGCCCCTCCGCTCCAGGCTCCGCAGCAGGTGATTAATGCACAGCGGCGACTGTTAGCGATTTGCTAATCAGCCCAAAAGCACTTTGCTTAAGTGAGGAAAGTCGTCCAAATGGTGCGGCGGTGTAAAAGAGCTTGGCGTTGTGACGAGGTCAGGGACTCTCTGCAGACGTGCCCCTTCCTCAGCTCGCCACGCTTCGGGTCGAGAGACGCCCGGCCTGTGAGAGAGGAGCCTTTAAAGTATCCACAAGATGCTCTGAGTACTTTTCCACTAAACAGCACTGAGCTACAGTCGATTCTTCTGTTTGCAAACCTTCGACGTGTCTGATCCTGGAAAATGATCCACTGACTTTAATTTGATCTTTGCACTGAGCTTCATCCTGCAGAACTTTACAGACTGCTCTTTATTTCACATGGTTTATCTTTTCATCAGCATGTTGAAGTTCTGTATGCAGCAGTCTTTGACCTAACATGTGTGTGTGTGTGTGTGTGTGTGTGTGTGTTTCCAAGACAACGTTAAACATGGCTGCTGCTTCAGAATACACTTCCTGTTACAAATTTAAAATTATGTTTTTCTCCGGCTTTGAAAAACTATCAGAAGTACTCAACAAAACAAACATGTTCAGACATTGATTTAAACCTTTTAAAGATTCTCCTCGTGTGTGTGTGTGTGTGTGTGTGTGTGTGTGTGTGTGTGCGCGTGTGTGATACGACCTGATCTCAACATGGGGAAGGGTTTTTAAACTCTTCTTTGTTTTTCCTGCCGTGTGCAGAAATCACAAGATTCACAAGCTGGAACTTTATTTCAGATTTATCAGCTGGGATGCTGAAGTGGAGTTCACTGGTATCATCAGAGAGGGGAATATCTAACGCTCGGTCTTTGTATTGACTGACACACACACACACACACACACACACACACACACACACACACACACACACACACACAGAGGGCTAATGAGTGTGTTTCTCAGCCTGTGTTTGGTGGATTAAACTCCGAGCAGCAGAATGGATCTGATTGAGAGAGGAAACCAGCAGAGTGGGGGGGGGGGGGCGAACAGAGCGAAGGGGGGGGAGTAAATAGTGCTGACCAACGGGGGGTCTGCCTCCTTTTCACCGACTCTCTCCCTGGGAATCCACTCTCACTCATTCAGGCCTGTCCCCCACTCTTCACCTCATCGCACCACTATCTCGCCGCTCTTTGGGATTCAAATGACATCTCATTAGCTCTTATTGGATTGAAACTTTCTCCAGATGCACACTGTTTCACTCTCTGGCCTTTATACCGATCGATAAAAGGACGCTGGCGTCGGGAAGAAAAGGGCTCCTCTTTCTCTCCCTCCCCTCAGCTAATGTCTCCGCCAATTTCCGCTTCTCTTCTTCCCCTCGTTTTCACTTTGGCTCTGCTCCTCTTCCTCGCTCGGTGAAAGTTGTCACGTTGTTTCCCTCCGACTGTGTCTCTAACTGGAGCCCTCGTCCTCGCTGTCTCTTCCTTCTGCTCTGTGTCTGCTGAGTGTCATTAACGCTCTGTGCTCGTCGATGCTGAGAGTCCCAAAGGCCACAGAATTAACAGAGAGGGGGGGGACTTATTTTAAGGGTTAACAGGAGACAGAGAGTGCCAATGAGGAAACACTACAGTCAGTGGCATCTCTACATCCGATGTGGAGATGAAGCAGAAGGGAAACCTTCAAGGCGACAGCATTGGACCGGCC